>NC_056746.1:1102422921-1102550421 GCF_019279795.1 Protopterus annectens
AAACATAACAACACACACAAACACACTTAACCTACCTATAAGCAGGGGGGAAAGCCCCCCTGCAATTCCCACGTGAGGGGCTGCACCCCCCCACCCCCCTACTTATGTATTCTAACTCCAAGGTTGCACTAAACACACAAACACACAACAAACACCACCGCATACACTCACACACACTAAAATTCCTACCCATTATCCTCAAACACACAACACTTACCTGACACCCCAGATAATTCCACGAACTGCACCACATGTCATGGACGTGACACCATGATAGCAGAGGATTCAACATTTGCGGATTCGGCATAGTGTAGTTTCAGTTAACTGCAGTTTCCACTATTCGTTCTCGACATTCTGAATTTCGACATTTCAGTACGTCGAGATTGTCTAGTGTATCTATATCTATATCTATATATATATATCTATATATATATATATCTATATATATATATATATATATATATATATATATATATATATATATATACTGACTTCAAGATCAAACTGCAGTGGGGAAAAGAGTAAATTTCCCACTCTCCACTGTACTGTGACCACAACAGAAACATTTTGGAAAATTGATCATATGGTCTCAAACATATGAAGTTTGACTTTCTAAAAAGTTAGTATTCTGAAGTGGACCCATATATTTATATATATATATATATATATATATATATATATATATATATATATATATATATATATATACACACACACACACACACACACACACACACACACACACACACACATACACATATACAAAACACACACACTCATATTCACACACAGATGCATAGAATATATGATACATTTATATAGCCTGATATTAGAAACTAATGAAAGGACGCTTGCATTTTTCTGACATATTATTCCTCAGGTCACCAGCCTGATAACAAAGACTGAGAGAATTTTGAGGATGTCAGTATTCAGGTTTGATGCCAGAAGGCTGAGATGGAAGATGGGATAATGCAGTGGCACAAGGCCTGCTTTCCTTTTTTAAGCAAGTGGCACGGATCCTTATACTTCATGACAGTTCCTAGTAGAGACAAAAGGAATGTTTTCATAACTAGGGAGATACTGAAAGAGGATCACAACACCTTCTGATATCATACACACACAACAGGAAAAGGCTAAATTAGGCAACTGTCAGTTTTATGTTCTGATGGCGATACTATTCACTGACCTTGACTCTTACCTCATAAGGGAATGAATGGGTCACATCTTGGGGCCAATGGTGGGGACTTATTTCCAAAACATCAGATCTCTTATGCTATAAGAAAGGGAAAAAATGAGGGCAATAAAATGTAGCACGGTATGTGGTGAAAGCAGATTGTACTTCACAGTGTCATTTTATAAGGTAGGACTGTTTATTCAAATAAATGACTGAATGATAAGTGATGTGTTAAAAATATTAACAAATGAGTAATCCTGGATCCTTCTGGTAATGGAAACACATTATTTCTTCACCTGCTTATAGAGCAATGATGTCTCAAGAATAAAAATAAAAAAACAGTGTGTATTTAATGATGTCACTGCAGAAGCTGTTAATGTTTAAACAATTCTGTCTGCAGTTAGTATGATAATGGAATTATACCATTATCTGAGGCATTATATCCTTGTGTACACAGTGCTTTCTCAAAAATGACATTAACTATGACAGCTCTTTTTTAATTGACTAGGGGATATCACCTGCATATCATTTTTCTTCATTCTTATTTGCAGTTTTCAAGGTCATACAAAGGAGATGTATATCAATTTGCATGACGCTGGAACAGATATATTGCTGCAGAGAAACAGGCAAATCTGCATAAACTTGCCAGCAAAACTGTATTTTGATTGTTTTATTATATTAAACCTTTAGCAGGTTATATGTGAGAATAATTGCATTGCTTTATATGCAAAATATCCTACAGTATGTCTTTGTAGAGAATGTGTTGAATAGTTTAAAGAATGTGAAAGAATGCAATCTGTCTTGATCATTTTGTACGTAAACTGCATAATATAATCTGCATCTAGCAAAGCATTAGACTTCCTTAAGGTATTCGCTGACAACATACTCAATAAATTATAAAACTCTAATTCAGAAAAGTGGAATGCACAGCTGATGTTATTGTTTTGGTTGGAAAAGTAATTTATCATCTCATACCCATAAATAAACAATCACTCAATCAACATTTAAGGACTGGGATGTCACATCAAGCACACGTGCATCATATTTTGCTGTAGTGCAGATATGATAGTGTGCAGGCACAAGCCCTCCAATTAAATTGATTGCCTTTCCAATGCCAGAACCTTGCTAGACCTTGTTTCATCATCATCATCATCAGTGAAAATGTAGAATCGCAGGCTAGTTTTTGAAGACTCAATCACATGATGGATTTTAGGGCAGTAGATCATCGAAAAGGTCAATTATAGTACCACAAATAAAGTGTTCTGGGCTGTGGGTAATACTGAATTTTCACCTAAGTAACATTTTTTAACCACAAGGTGAAATCTAAATATAGAATTATAGCTAGCCATGAAAAAATCTACTGTTACAATGTACTTAGTTAAAAAGGGTTTGTTTTAATCATTAATACCTAAAAAAGAGCAGTGAAGTCCAGCATTAGTGACTGCAAAATACTACACATGCCAAATTCTAATGTACAAGTATTCTACAGGTCAACATCCATAAATAGTAAAGCAGAATTTGGATGACTACACACACTTTTAAAGGATTGCTTTTTATTTTTAGCATTTAACATATTGCTGGATCACTGTGGCTTTAACAACAGCTTTGTGTCTGGCTTGGATTAGTGTTCTGCAAAAAATATCTTTCCCACTCACAGTGCGTCAAGTAATATTCAGTGACAATCTTATCTTCACGTTTGCAAGGTTTATGGTAGGATAAGAATAAAGTAGTTCAGATAATGTAGTTTTAATTACATTTTTTCTAGCTAACCAGTGTTGTCGAGATACTACTTAATCATTCTGTGCCCTGGTTGCTGTTCATTGTACTGATTTTACATGCACTTGAAATCTCGATTTTTGTTTACTAGCGCAGTATTGCTATTTTTATTAAAAACTTGAAATGATTTTATATTTGTTGTTTTATTTGGTGCTTTATTATTACTCTGTATTTCTTATCATGGTGTGCTAGAAATGTGGTCAGAAGAAAATGCGACATTTCTGGGGAGTTTGCCCTTTTCCCAATAGTTTGGAAAATATTAGCTAACTATAAACAAAGAGGGACTGGGATACTGGTAGGTTTGAAATCCTGCAGATATATGTGTATGTGTATATGTATATATATATATATATATATATATATATATATATATATATATAAAAGCAGTGTTTTCAGTATTTGTGAATGTTATAATTTTTGAGATGACTATAACGGATTTGTTTTTAATTTTTTCTCTTACCTGACATGAATTCCATTGGAGACAGGGACAGTTTTAATCTAGACATGAGGACAACATTTCTTCGTGTACGTAGGATAAATCAGATGCAATTAACTCTTTGAAAGGTCAGTACAAACGAAAGCTTGTGACAGTTCTAGAAAAAGCTTGGGATGGTAAGAATGGACGGAACAAGATCAGATGGACGTGCAGCTGTAGGGCTGGTAGCCATAACAGAGAAACCAAAGTCTTATGCTACCAAATAGATTTTTACCTATATAGGTGTAAGTGTGCCAGTTTCCCTGATGATGTGCTTTATTAAACAAATTAATCAGGCCAAGTTTTATGATATCAGTTGACTCAATTACATGCAGAATAAGAAGGTGCACTAGAAATGTGGAAGCAAGTGTAACAGTATGATGTAGGTCAGAATTTTTCAAGTAGTGCAGCTAGATACAGCAGTAAGGCCACGAGCAGGCTGAAGAAGGTCTCAGCAAGTTTGAATATGTTTTGGTTTTATGATATTGATAACCTTTTGATACCATTTTATGATGGAGTCTGTCTAAATGTAGAAGAATTCAGGCAGCGAATGAAAGGCAGGAACCCATGATGTCAAGAAAATCTATTCAGATTCCTTTGTCCTTTAAGATACTTGTACACCAGATATAATACATTTTTCCTAAGAGCTAAGAGCAATGTTGTGTTTTATCTTGACTGTCTTCTGATTAACAGTACTATTCTCAGCTTTCCGTTTCAAGCTATAGTGTTACAAAGCATTACCTGCTAGGAAATAGTCAAATCTGTGATTAAAATCTGTAGATACCATTATCAAGAAACAAACTTCTAATACAGGGTTTATTCTGTTTAGTGTTTATGTTGCATTGTCATTCTTACCATCCATTTCCCATATTCATACTTCTCTTCTATACCTCGTAAAAGTGTTTTTCCACTGTTGTCTTCATTAAAACATAATTGATTTTTCTGTGACAGTCTGTGGGTTCAACTCCTCCATGAAACTTATATGACAGATAAGGCAACAGTTTTGGAGACTACTGGAATGATAGGTTCATAGGTTCATAGAATAGTACTAAGTTAACTGCTTTTGTGAGCCATTTTAAACCTAGCCAATTATCCCTTGTGAGACTCAAACCCTACATCTTGTGTTTGTAAAGCAAACACCTTAACCATTAGGCCACCCTCCCAACAGTTTTTCCCATCATTGTTTTTTTTTTTTTTTTCTGCAGTTTTTATTTTTAAACCTGTTTAATCAGAGACAGGCCTGTTTTTGAGCATTATATAATGGATTGCATATGTACTGTATAATGTATGTCAAATTTTTTGACCTGAGATACACAACTACCCATGTTCATGTTAGTAGATCTCCATTCTTAATTGAAAGCACCCCCTTTGATTCTGTCTCCCTCTCCCTTGATTGAAGATCAGCTATCTGAGGCTATGCCAAGAATAGTGCTACAAAACTGTACACCATATTCATTTACAGAGCAATAGCCAGGATTTTTGGAACTGTATACATCTTGTACACCAGAACACATCACCACTCAGAATATATTCCCCTGCAACTGTAAGCCTCCTCTTACCCCCAGGCAGTGCATGTTTCCGGACAGCATACTTTGTAGTACTATTGATTCTGTTTAACAGTTCAGCAATCATTTAAAAAATATATAAAACTAATATAGGGAGTCTTGACTTAGACATTATAGCAACAATCATTCAGGATCTCAAAAATAAAATAAAAACATGTAATGCTGCACAGTGGAGTATACCTAACTAGCTACATACTTTGTTATTGTTGTTAGTGTTTTTACATTGCGTTTCTCACAAAGACTGTGACAACTAATTATTGTATATTTAAATAATCAAAACAACAAGGCTGACAGGAATGAAAGTTCATCAAGACATGATTCTGCAGTGTTGTCAAAATAAACAGTCTGTGTTGTAAAATTTGACAAATGGTGAAGGTCTAGGTTGTCAGCTGTTATTTCCCAAGTCTCATGCAGTTAAGTGTTACTTTACCCAACTGTTTTTATTCTTTTTTCTTTTTTTTTTTTTTTTTTGGTTATATTGCAAGAGTGCAGTTCATCTTGGCAGGGAGCACTTTTCACCCACTTTTAATCATGAAATTGTCTATATAAACAAGGGGTGTACTCTCCACAGGAAAATGGAAGTGGTTTCCCTCCCTTGCAAAAGATATATATTTTAGTTTAGTATTCTAGACTGGGGTCTTGACTATCAGTGGACTGGTTATCATGGTTTACAGCTGAATGCATTAAGCACCTGGAATATTTTACACTAGTAATGTGTTTAGTTCCCCTAAACACTTCCAGGCATTTTATGATGGACTGAGTAAGTAGTTTGCATATGAAGTTCTTGTACATTTCACAGGGGCAATATTTAGGTTACCTATTGAGATTCTACCTCTTTACAAAGGTCTAGATTTGTGATTAGGCTGAGTTTTCAGCAAATCTGGGTGGGGTAGGTTTCTAGGTATTCTGTGAGATTCCAGCATCTCTCTGTGAATGGGATTCTGAATGGGAAAGGGAATTTCTGACTCTATAAGTGCTTTTCCACTCACAATTTTAAGTGAAGATAAAATTATGTTTCCAGCAGGAACTAAGTTCAGGTCTCCACTGTTGAGTCCTGACTCATGGATTTGAATGGAAGTTGAATGGAATTTCCCACATTGTAACTTTTCCCAGTTATACTATGAATTTCTAACTTCCACAAACCTGGCAACCCAAAGTACTGCAAAATAATGCTCAAAACAAAGGAGGGCAAAAAAGTTTGCTGTAAGTGTTTTTTTGAGGGGGCAAGCCCCCTGTTCCCCAAATGTAGGGAGCTTGCCCCCCAACTTATGTATAACAACTGCATGATCACACCAACTCAAAGGAAGGGGGAATCTCCCAAAGAAGTAAATCATTGATTGCACACTTGGAAATGGCACAGTCAATGATTTCCTATGGAAAACAAGGATTAATATTATGTCTCTCCACTTCCTTTTGTAGGCAAATGAAACTAAAGGAATTTCACCTCAATCAGATCTAGATGAACCCCTCATCCTCAATTTTAGGTATTACCTCTGTATCTGTAACAGTCATATTTAGAAGATTCAGATGGAAAACAGTCTTCCTCGATGCCATGAATATTTATAATACAGGGCTGGAAAATGTAAAGCAATTTCAATTACAAATATGGCAAAGGAAAATGATGCAGCCCTGTACAAACTGAATCCAGCCCTCCAGTTTATGGTACTGGTACTTTACCCTTCAAATATGCCCCATATGTGTTTTACTCCACTTCTTCAAAATAAGTCTTTATTTCTTAAGAATTATACACCCTGTAACATAAATCAAACCTAGGTGAACAGCACAGAAAACAATATTTGAAAGACGTTACAAAAATTTTTCAAATACGCCAATGGCTACTGCAAAGAAATTTCAAGTAAGTTTTCTGGGAGCTTTTTCATTCACCTTCTGACATTTTTACACGTCTCAAGGGATAAGGATTTGTATCTAGCTTTTGGACTATTATTGGTGCCTTGGGAGTTCTGAAAGAGTTGCAGGCTAGATCTGAAATATATTTTAATCTTCTAGCAGTGTCTGCAAATTTCAGAAAGCAGCTAGTTTTTCAGTTAACTATGACAGCTCTTTTTTAATTGACTAGGGGATATCACCTGCATATCATTTTTCTTCATTCTTATTTTCAGTTCTCAAGGTCATATCAAAATGTGTTTTCACGTAGCTTGACAAATTCTAAGGTCTTCTTCAGAACTGCATTTGCATTGGGTTAGAGAATAAACTGTATTTATATGTTTACATGGCTAGAGCTGTCATTTGCTTTTGGTGTTTTCTTAGCATGTGCCGTCATTTTTTCTCTTTGAAAGAAGTTTCTTCATGTTTCCTTATTTCCAGTAGAAGTCATTTCGGCAAGAATTTCTGCTAGCTATTAGATTCTCAAAGAATTCCCATATATTTAACTAATATGTTGTTCTTCTTTATTAGGTTTTGTAATAACTTTGTTTTATAACTGTAACCATATTATGTCAACGTGAAGCTATTCTCTCTGGACCTCCACTGAAAATGGGGCATTACCCCAGTTAGGCTTTCCTGGTAAACAAATGTCAAATTAAATAAATAAACGAAGATGGCAAAGGAAGAACATCCTCAGTCTACTGACTGTGAATGAGTATTGCGGCTAACTCTGCTGTCCTTCCATTTCCCTTCACAGTATCTTTTTATCTATTCCAATCAATTCTGAGTCGCTCATAGTCCACGTCTGCCTTAGCTAACACATTAATAGCCCTGCCACCCTTCTTTTCAAGTAATATTCTCATGAAATCTAATCTGAACTGTCCCCTTCTACTTGTCAGTTATGCCCGACCCTCCACTGTCCATCATGTCTTTCTTTCTTAACTATACCCCTCAATGCATGCAGGTCAGAACTCTATATCTCTGCTCAAAAATACATGCCTCTTCCTTCCATAAAACACCCACTAATACAGTAGCATTATTTTTGCACCATAATCCCACATTTTTTAAAGAGCAGTATAATTGCAAGAATGAAAAAGGATGTGAAGTAAGAAAGAGAAGTTAAAAATAAACATTTTCTACACAGTAGAACAAGATTTATCACATACAGCATGCAATGGAATAAAATACAATAATGATAATACCTCACTCAACCACCCACCCACAAACAAATGAGGCCTTTCTGTGATGAGGAGGATGCTGGTAGTATTTAGCAAAGTGCAATGATGTATGTATTTGTTTGGAGGCAGAGGAACAGATTTTCTTTTCATAATGAGAGCACTGTATTGGAGTTACATACTCACACTTTGGTATTAACACATTCTTAATTATGAAGGTTCTGTTCTTAGGCATCAGTGGGCAAGTAATTTTATAGGCCTGCTTAAACTCTGAAATTACTTTTCTGTTAATATAAATCTGATCATGAACATTCATGAAGGAGTTCAGATTTAAGATAAGGTATTTTCAGTTTTGTATTAGAGCACTGGGGCTCTTCCATGAGTCACTATATAGCAGTGAAGGGGTGCATGAGAGTTTGGGAAGGATAACAAAAACCACTAGATTTGATTTAGTTGCATAAACACGAATGTCTGAGCTGTGAAACCAGATAACATACAACTATATTTAAAGGATTTTTATAAAGGCCTGCAGGTTTACTCATGCAATATTCAGTCCCTCTGTCCTTGGACTAGTGCACAATAAACTCATGGTGCATAATAACCAGTATCCAGCATCTTATGAAAATGTACCAAATAAGTTCCAGAACCACATAAGCTTTTATTAAGAAATCAGCATAAGCTTTCATTCAGACAGGACATTACCAGTTCAGCTGACAGCACATTGCTCAAGAGGGCCATGAGCCGTACAACTAAAGGAATGGGTCTTCATTGAGAGCGAAGCAGTACTTTGAAAAACCCAGTAGTCCCTATCCATAGGAGAAACATTCTCCTGCATAACTGCAGATGAATTACAGTACTTTATTTAAAAAATATTTTTGCTATTCTGCTTTCCATTCTACATGTAACTTAACTCAGGTTGCCAGTGCTGCAGGGTTTCAAATCATATTCTGGGGCACCAGTGAATACACCTTTGTCATTTTCTATAAATAAATGCCATCTTTATTTTATTTTACAAACCTTTAATGAATAAAAGTTCTGTGTTTTGTTGGAATACAAAGCTCAAACAAACAGAAAGAAAGAAAAGGAAAGAAAAAAAAGACCACACTAACTGAAGTGTACAGGAGTCAAAACTGTCAATAAATGCTTACATTAACCATACTGCATTTTATTTAATGAGTGAACCCTTGCATCTTCTGCAGTTTTCAGTATTTTGACCTTTGACCTGCAATTACAAAATAAATATATCCCTGAACAACTGCTCAATAATCATTTCAGATTTACAATAGTATATTGATCAGGAACTATTACTTTTTTCAGGATACCTAGAGAAAATAAAAAACACTGACCAGATGCACCTAAAAAAGCTAGGTGCATGCTTAACATGAGTCCCTAATCTGTGACTCCCATTAATTCAAAATAATCCATGAAACTCAATAAACAGCTTACTAAAATCACAGTAATAAATGTGAATAAAGAAATGAATAGTATGTCTCAAAATAATTTATGCTGGGTTGTGCACCTCATGCACCCTCAAGCATATTTTATTTTTCAAAGAAGTCTAAAACTTTCTACAATGGCTGGATGACCTGAATACACGTTTAGGTGGTTTAGGAGCCAAAACCTCTCCATACTGGGGGGTGGAGAGGAGGGATGAAACCCCCATGCAAAAATGTTATTTTAACAGCATCTACAATATTCAGTTGTAAGGTACTTCATTTTTAAGTTTTTTAAGTCTTTAATTTTAGTTTCATATTCCTTTAAAATATATTTAATTTCAGTTTCAAATAAATGGGCTGATATTTTACTGAAGCAAAGAAATGAACCTCAAACTAACAACATACATTGAAAAAATAAATAAATATTATAATCACCTGGTTTCTGCTCTCTGGAACTCACTAATTGACAAGCCTCTAGGCTGTTACAGAATCAGAATATGTCCATGTGATGCCCCTCTTCTGGGCCAGTAATCTAGGAGTCTTAATTCTCACAGTGACAGCAGTGATGGTTGTTCACTTGGAACAGAAATAGATACACAGTGTTTTCAGATGCAGCTCTCTTCACCAAGCACAATTCAGGGGCTGGGTTTCTCTCTCTCTCTCTCTCTCTCTCTCTCCCTCTCTCTAGGCCCCCAAAGACTCCCCAATGACACAGCTATAGAGCTACATCCGCAGCCGAGTGTTCCAAGCCAAGTCCTCCACTACCCTCTCTGTCAAACCAGTGTTCTTTGTCCCTGCTCCAAGTAGCTGACACACACACATGCTCTGAGATTTGATTTTCACAGACATACACACACATACACACACACACACACACACACACACACACACACACACACACACACACACACACACACACACACACACACACACACGAAAGGCTGGCACAGATTTATCAGCTATGAACAAACTATAAGGTAGTTCCACCACCACCAGAACAATCCAAAGCCAGCTAATTTAAGGCTCTTACAAGGGTACCCAATTATACTGAGTAGTATTAATACTAATACAAATGGTAGTGTTTGCAAATGTAGCAAGGCTTTCAGGAGCAGCCACAGTGTCACCAAATAAATATAAGTACTCTCAAAGGTTAAAATATTCTCTAAAAGACCAGCTACAATGAAATGTTTAAATATATTTAATAATAAATAATAAAAGAACATGAAAATACTAACTACCCATTTACAATAAACACCATTGTTTCAGTCACAGGAAATATTAAAAATAATACAGATGTATATAGTCACACAATTACAGAAAAAAACAGTACTTAACTAAACTCACTATATTTTCCTGACATATCTAAAGAATTACTAACCCTGGTTACTTACTAAAGCAAGGCAAGATGAAATGGGTGAGTGGTCTCCTTCTTTGTCATGTTTCAAAAACACACTGCCCTGAGACTTATCTAGTATTAAAACATCATTTCAGTGCTGGATTACAGAATGACATCACACACATCTGATCATCTGATTTCTGGTTCCCACACTACCCCCTTTAATAACAACTGAACCAGAATCTAGCACATATGTGTCAATAATACACACACATAGAGCTTTGTTAAAATGTGTTATAGCATATGGAAGCCATAAAACCCCTTTCTAAACTTTCACCTTTCCAGGTAGCAATTAGTTCACCCCCAAGCACAATACCGTAGGATTCCTAGTCTTGATTTTCACAGACATTCTGTCTCTGGCTGCAATCAGAACTATAAGACACAATCTTTATGGCCTAACCAGGCAATTTAATTTCAGATTATTTTTCAAAGTTAGCCGGACGAAGATTAACCTCTTCTCTTCCAGTATCCTCATTTACAATATATTCATTTCAACAGTTACAATGCCGTTTGACATACAGGTGTATTTCTTTTCTGTCCAGCCAGACCCACTGTTGGTGCATTTTTAACACAGGCAGATCTACAAATACATTTTCAACACAAGCACCTGTAAAAAATCAGTTTGATATACAAATGACATATAATTCTTTACAAAACTCCAGCTAGCTATGCTGGTATATGTTACATATCCACTGCCCTTCTTCTCCTGGCATAGCTGGCAGTACCTCACATCATCACAGTCCAGTTCCATAAACAAAGAATAGGGATATTATTGATGTTTACAAATGAATGTAGCAAAGGAGAGATTAATAGAGGCCATTTATTCTAATGTAAAAGGCCTTAAAATAATGACATGCAAAGGAGTAATGTTGTAAAGCATAGTATGCTTATGAGGCAGCTTTGCAATTCATAGCCTAGCATCCTTGAGGTATGCACATCCATTATTAAAAGTGATGCTTTACCTTTGATATTGGAGTTGCAGTCCACAAGCTTGTTTGTCCAAGTATGCACAAGCACTTCCCTGACACACAAATTAGTTTGCCCCTCCAGCAGCCCCTCTATTAGTCTATAATAAGTATTCTCAAGCACTGAAATGACATAATAGATGATTTTGCTCATTAAGCACTTCAACAGTCCAACCATGTGTGCACAACCATTAACCTGACACACAAATTAATTATTTCCCCAGGTGACCCCTTCAGGGGTATGTCCTGGTATGCACAATCACCAAAATGAGTCAATCACCCAAGCAACCCCTGCAGTAACACGATAAGCACTAAACTGAAAATTCACCCAAACAGCCCCTTCAATAACATCTCCAGGTATACATAAACACCAAAATGAAACATTTTGCCAAGCAACCTCTTCAGTAATATGCCCTAGTATGCACTAGTGCCAAAATTGAACATTTCTTCAAGTGACTCCTTCAGTAATATGCCCAGGTATGCACAAGCACTAAAATGAAACATTTCCCCACACAACCCCTTCAGTAAATCATCCAGCTATACACAAGCATCAAAATGAATCATTCACCCAAGCAACTCCTTCAGTAATATGTCCAGGTATGCACAAGAACTGAAATGAAACATTAACCCAAGTGACCTCTTCAGTAATGTGTCCAGGTATGCATAAGCACTGAAATGAAACATCCACCCAAGCAACCTCTTCAGTAATGTGTCCAGGTATGCAAAAGCACTGAAATTAACAATTCATCCAAGCGACCCCTTCATTAATATATCCAGGTATGCATAAGCACTAAAATAAAGCATTTCCCCAGGTGACCCCTTCAGTGAAAATGTCCAGATATGCAGAAGCACCAACTAAGTTCCCCTTGCATCTCCATATTCTGTCTGAAAACTGCTACTTTCTGGCATAAATTCAGAACTATTTACACACTTTGTATGCAAATGAGTTCATTATAGATTCTTCTCTATGAATCAAACTCATAAGCTTACATATAAACAACCTTAACAGCGTAGTAGGCACCCCGTATTGCTTATGCATTAATCATGATACATGTTTGTAATGGGGGTATAGTCATCCTGAAAGTCTGGGATTTACATAACCACGTAGGGCTGCTCTTTACAGATCACTGTTGCAAAATGTGAAGCCCCAGGCTATAAATACCTCCTATGGTTTGTAATATCACAGTCAAATAAATGACAATAATGATAATAGAATCCCTGGATTAGGCCAAGGCTCCTTTTATTCAAGTATTTTATTAAATTTCCCATGGAAAATAAGAGACAACAAATTACAACAGTATTCTCATTCTAAGACAAAATACCAGCAAACAAAGTGAAAACTATTTACAATATGTACATAGGCTTGATGCAGAACTACAGGTCACACTTAAAATATACAAGTTCTTTAGTGTTAGTATCAATTCAGTAAGAGTTGTGGTCTGTTTGTAAAGTCCAAGACTTTTGTTGGTATAACGCTCTTAGTCTAAATGCATTAACAGAGATTTATAATTTTTTGATATGATACAATACCTTATGATATATAATGTTTTTATGTATTATGGAATTTCACTGACTTACAGTCTCCCATATACCCATATCATAGGTTCATAGGTTCATATGTTCATACTAGGCTATCTGCCCTGGGGCAATTATAAGCCTAGCCCGATTCTGTATGGCTTATGCCACCCCTTGATTTGAGTATACTGTGCCCTTTTTAAGGTTTAGTTTACTGTGCCTCTGTCTAATAGTGACACGGGAGTAATCCCTGGGACAAACCTATGATCCCCCATCCACCTATCGAGATTCTTCTTGAAGAAATTCAGTGAGGTGCTCTGCCTCACATGAACTGGAATTCTATTCCAGAGTGAAGGGAGCCTTTGGGTTATGAACCTGTCCCTCCAGCAAGTTTATTTATTTCTGTGCTGAGGTTCAAGTCCCTCGAGCGTGTGGCTCTAAGGAATTTAGATTTACTGAGGTGGAGCATGTCCATTAATTCTGGATATGACATAGCTTTGTATGTCAGGCATAGATCGCCTTGAAGTAGGCGGTATGCAACTGAGTAGAGATGGAGTTTTTTTAACCGAGCAGCATATGGCATCTGTTTGAGACTCTTGATCCTCTTGGTGAGATACTTTTGGGGTCTTTCTTATTGCTGCAGGTGTCGGGTAAGGTACATCCCAAAAGGGGCATTGTATTCTATGATGGGCCTGATGAGGGATGAATAAAGGGGCACGATTACCTCTCTTGATCTAGATGTGAGACCCTTCGGGATGAGGTGGGCTATGTAGAAGGTCTTTCTAACCACTTTGGCAATGTGGTTTTCAAAGGAGAGATTGCTATCAGCTTGGGTCCCCAGGTCCCTAATAACTTTCTCTGTACTTAATGGGTTTCTGCCTATGTGGTAATTTGTGGGCACATTGTTTTTGCCAAAGGGTATGTCTATACATTTTTTGGCATTTAACTTTAAACCATGGCGCTGGCACCAGTTATCTGTCTCTGTGAGACCTTTCTGAAGGATGTTTGTGTCAGCTGGAGAGTCGATTATGGCGCCCAGTTTGCAGTCGTCTGCGAACTTGGTGAGCCATAGTCCTCCCACGTTTGCCAATACCTCAGAAAAGTATATACCGAACAAGAGTGGTCCCAGGACAGAACCCTGTGGGATGCCACTTGTGACCGGTTTCGAGTCTGACATAGCTCCAGCAACTCTCACTCTGTGGGTTCTGTCTTTGAGCCAGTTTGCGACCCATCTTGTGACATAGGGGTTTATATTTAAGCTGGATAGCTTTGATGCCCGAGTGGGGTATTGTGTCAAATGCCTTTGCAAGGTCCAGATAGGCTGTGTGGACTACCTTCCCCTTCATCTATGGCTTTGGTGACTGTTTTGAAGAAGTCAACCAGGTTCAAAAGGCAGGATCTGCCCTTGACAAAGCCGAACTGGGTAGGATCTAGTGTCTGTAGGTCCCCATTGTCTCCATGATGATCCTCTCCCCATAGCCTTGCAGACTAAGCTAGTCAGGCTTATGGGGCGATAGTTTCCAGGATCCGTAGAGGCTCCACCTTTGTGGAGTGGGACCACTGTTGCTGTACGCCATTCTGTGGGTACATATCCTGTAGTGAGGCTGAGATTGTATAGCTGTTTTATTTGAGGGATTAGTTCCTCTTGGAGTTCATGTAGGATGCAACCTGGGGCGCCATCTGGTCCCATGGAAGCAGTGTTTTTTGCTTTGGAGAGGGCAGCCTTCATCATCAGAGATGTTTGGGAGGCAGCCCTCTGCTGGGATAGATACTTGCTCTTTTGGGGGGGGAGGGGGGGAGTTTGCACTGAACCTGTCTGCCAGGATATTGGCGATGTCTGTGGGTTCAGTGTATTTTTTGTTGTTTAGAATCAACTCAGAACAAGTCTGGGAGTTGCATCCCAGGTTCCTAACATAACTGAAAAAAAGACTTATGGTTGTCTTTGGTGTCCTGTGCAATTTTTCTCTCGAAGCTGGCCTTGGAGGATTTTATGAGGGATCGTAATTGTTTGCTAGTACTGATCAGAGATGCCTTCCCTATTAGGGATTTTGCTCTATCATGTAGTAGCTTCCTCCTTCTGTTGTACAGTTTATTTATGGCAGGGGTCCACCAGACTGGACGCCTGCCTTTGGATGATTGGGTCTTGGTTTTGTTTGGGATAGCATGATCCATGCATTCCTGGAGATGTCCGTAGAATGCGTTTATATAGGATTCTGCAGTTTGGGCCATAGTTTCCACTGGCCCTGGGGCCTTGAAGGATTCCACTTCGGTTTTGAGAAGTGAGAAGTTCGCTTTGAGAAGTTTTTCACTGTGGTTTTCTGGGCTGGGGTGGGGTCGGGATGTGGACATCCAGTGAAATTAATTTATGGTCTGATCTTACCAATGAGGGATATACTTCTGGTGTGGAGCATAGAGTCCCCATGTTGGTAATGATCAGGTCTAGTATGTTGTCCCCTCTTGTGGAAGTGGTGACTAGTTGTTCCATAGCATTTGAGTTTATAATTTCCAGGAACCTTTGGGCTAAGGTGCTGGGGCTTGAGTAGTGCTCCCAGTCAATGTTTGGGTAGTTGAAGTCGCCCAATATAATGGTGTTCGGAGAGATCTTCATGTTCTCCAATGTTTTCAGGAAAGCCGAGTGGGATTCCTGACTTTGAGAGGGTGGTCTGTAGGATGCTATAAACTGAAAAGCAGTCTTGCCCACTGTTAGTTGCACATGGATGGTCTCCGATACTTCGTGCAATGCCACTAACCTGGAGGTGTGGATATCCTTGATAAATATGGAAACTTCCCCTCCTTTTGTGGTTCGGTCCGGGTTTTGGGGGTGAAAAGCATGATATGAGGTATAGCCTGGTAGTGCTGGGGTGCTCTCTGGAGCCTTGAACCAGGTTTCTGTCACTGCACAGATATCGATGTTCTCCATACTGAGGAGAGCTTCGAGTGCGTGCATCTTGAGGTTAAGACTTCTGGCGTTAAGCAGCATTACCCTCAGTTTCTTGTTCCTTGTGCTGTCTATGGGGGTGGGTTTGACTTTTGAGACTTGCCTAAAAAAGGCACTATGGGGGTGGCAAGAGCCTTTGCCAATATCCAAAAGCCCAGTGGTGATAGGTGCAAGCCGTCCCTAGCGAAGCAACGTGGCTTGTCGAGCATGTCATCCCAGGCTGACAGACACTGGATCCCCTTTGAATGACACCAAAATTTTAGCCAATTGTTAAAATCGATCATTTTGTCTTTGTACTGTGGCATCATTCTAGGTGAGGGTATGATGCTGCTCAAGGTCAGGGTCATACCAGCCTGGGCTACATGATCAGAGAGCTCCTCTATGTCTCTTTTCATGTAGTCCAGGGAGGTACATCTCAGGTCATTCACACCAGCATGTACAATGACTGAGTCATATTTGTATTTGCTTTGGAGTGACCTGAGTGCTTGCATTATGTGGAGGATCCTAGTACCCGATAGGCACCTCACCGTGACCTTCTCTTTATTCTGCCTGGTGAGCGGGACGTCAGTGTGTCTGACAATAGAGTCACCTATTACAAGATTATCAGGTGTGTTATTCAGCCTTAAGGGCTGTGGCTGCTTGGCACACTGACTTTGTGGGCTATGTGTTGTGCGTGTTTTGTTTAGAGGTAGCGTTTGCTTGGATGTCTGCTTTGGAGGTCTCTGTTGCTTAGGTAGATTTTTATTTAGAGCCTCCGAGTATGTTTTTGTGTATTTATGTGTTTGGTTCGCTGATGTGGTGGGACTATGTGATACTGGAATTGTGTTGTGTGAGGTTACCTTCTCCTCCTGACTGGTTACACCAGTTTTGAGATGAGAGAGCTCAGCCTCCAGTTTGGCTAAATAGTTGCATCTCTCACATATATTTGAACCTGTTTGGAGGAGGAGAGGGTTGTAAAGGGCCTATTGAGTCATTTCACATTTCTCTTACACAGATATCAAATTAATAAAACATGTCCTACTATCAGACCTTCAGCTTCCTCATAAATGCATGAGTTAGCATTTTTATCAAACAAAATCAAAGCTTTCAACAGACCCCAAAATAATATTCACTTTAACCTTTGGAGCATTAATCACACACATTTACTGTTTCTCTGCATGAACTGTTGCCACAGCAAGAACATAATGATATTAAGTCACAGATTATTTGAAAACTGTCAAACATATAAGGTAGCATTCATTCTGGCAAGTGTAATCTCCTATCTTTTTGAAGCCCCCCCCATATTCTTTTGATAATAATGTCTTATTATTGCTATATAGAGTATGTACCCATGGGACTGCGGTGGTGGTGCTGCAGTAGCATTGTCGCCTCACAGTTAGACGTTGCCCATTCGATTCTCAGTTAGAGCATCTTCTGTGTGGCGACATGCATGAATGGGCATTCCTTCGTTGAAGGTTGTGCGTTAGGCCCGGCAAGCCAGCACCTAAAACTCTACTGCCAATCATTAGTGGACCGGAGTTCCGCTGTGGCGACCCCTAACCGGAAAAAGCCGAAAGACACAAACAAGAGTATGTACCCATGATTTTATCACTAACAAATTCATGATTGCAATTGCAGATGGCATTACATTATTACATAAGACTCAGACTTTGTTTTTATCTGTTGCTGTGGTACAAATGTGACTTGTCAAGGTCAGGGATCGTTAAATGCTACAGTAGTTCATTTTAGATTCAGGCAGAATGATATCATTTAACTATTACACAGTGGTGTCCTCATCCTACTAGGTTAGCAGTTAAGTATTTATGCCTATTTGCCATGGTATAGCTTCAGTTGGGTAATGCTGGAATCAATGGCACATGAAAACTTAAATATGAAATGAAAAAGCAAAAGTACATACAATTTAAAATATCTCAAAATAACTAAGCTTAGCTAAACTTTGATCATCTTTTGAAAGATGAAATAAAACTTAATGGCTCAATTGATAATTAATGTGCAAATATAATACTACACACAATGGTACATCTCTATATGAATAAAACAGCAATGTGGTCTGAATTTTAACATTCATTTCTGATTTATATTTTGTCAGGTATATTTGCTGTGTTTATCTGTCTGATAACTCAGTGCTTTAACTAGCTTCTTCAGACAAAATACCTTGGAGTACAAGGGCATAAGAACAATGAGACATTATCTGAGTTGTATTTAAGTGCAGGGTAAACAATTTAAGTACTCTAAAATATTTAAATACATCTATTTGAAAGACTTAACAACATAGCTTTTTAATATTGGAAAAGGCATTTGTCTCACCTCATATTATGGCAATGTTCAAAAAATACATACTGTATGAATAAATAAGTCTACCATAAATGTAATCATTTACAACTATCTTTAATTCAGGAAGTACTGTTAAATGTTGACTTGCATATTAAACAAACTCAGGGTCATTTATGCAAAGCCTACAGTAGTTTGTAGCAGTGCTGTACTTTAAACAAGGGCGAAAGGAATAGATGGCGTACAAGGCAAAGAAAGACTGAACTATGACAGTTCAGTGTGAAAAAAAAATATGTAAAATTATCTAAAGAAATAGATAATCAGTGTCCCTCATGCAACAAGTATTCTATATGAAAATGATGGGACATCTATCAGAAGAAAGCCTGCAAATTAAACAGAAATGAAGCAGCTGGAAAGATGGAGAGGCAAGAAAAGAGAGCCAAGTCACAATGCTTGCTTGGTGGTAGATATGCTACTATGGATGAATAAAAGCACAAATGCTATCATGTCAAACAGTGCTACACTACAATTGTGCATATGGATTTATGAAATGATGGCAATAGCTTCAGCATATTCTTGAAGTGGGTCCTTCAGTGATATACATTGTACCAGTACGTTTTGCAATATTACCCATGTCTCCATCACCCTCTCTGTGAAATCATACTTCCTTAAGTTAGTCTTGAGTCAGTTCCTTTTCAGTTGCATTACGTATTTCTTACACCCTCTTTCTCTGTTTTACCTCTTCATTTCTTCAGTTCTCTCTTGTTCTCTGTCGGTGTGGTAATACACATATCATATCTTTTTTATTCTCTTTCTCGACGGATCCTTACATGAACAGTTGTGGAAATTTCTCCTCATAGCCTAGTACCACTGCCATTTCAAAAAAGAAAGCTTTGTACTGTGCATGTTTACAAGTTCAATCTCATTTTCTGTATCTGTGAGGCCAAAACACCTGAAAACATTACTCAGTGAAACCATGAACTTAAAGACTATTTTTTTCTGTGGAATTAACTCACCAGTTTAGAGACACAGCTCTCAATCATAGTGGTTTAAAGAATCAACTATGCCCATGGATGACCCAATTTCAACTGAAGGCTTGGATACTGAAAGAATGT
This sequence comes from Protopterus annectens, assembly GCF_019279795.1. Taxonomy (NCBI): domain Eukaryota; kingdom Metazoa; phylum Chordata; order Ceratodontiformes; family Protopteridae; genus Protopterus; species Protopterus annectens. The sequence continues at coordinate 1,102,442,607 of NC_056746.1, forward strand.
GCTTTGGGGTGGTTGAGAACAGCCATTGGCAATCAACCATCCTAGACTGAGGGACTGGTGTCCAATTATCACCATACAAGCATAATCCTGCAGGCAGTGAACAAGGCCATAGATTACAAACCTGACATGGTCCAGCCAAGCCAGTGATGGTTGCCCTCTGCAGAGTATAGGTAGAAGCACACACACACACACACACACACACACACACACACACACACACACACACACACACACACATGGACTGTGGGGCCAGAGCATAGATTGCCCTTCCACAGTGACAGGCAAGTTCATTTCAGCCACCAGGAAAAAGAATTAAGGCATAAGCAGAAAAATGTATTGACTGCTACCACTGTGACAGCTGTGTGATTGACTCTCAGTTATCAGGAATTGACTGGACTAGGAAAAGCTGTCACTATGAAAGGAATGAATGTGCCAAAAGACTGCAGGAAGCTGATAGATGGCTAACAATGGAAAAAAGTCTTCCAGGTAGATATGCTTGGATCTTGTGTCTCAGTGCCCTATCATATCATGTTATATGACTAAACTTCTTGTCCTGTAAATTCCAGATGCTGCTTAACTAACCACCATGCAGCCATCAGCAGGTTTCATGGGAGAATCTCTCCTCCCTCACTTACCACCATGGCAGTCATACTGTCCTTTGTCTGTAGGGTGACTTGCCTTCCAACCTCTGCATGATTTCTGCTAAGGTGTCACAGTCACCTTTATTAATACCAGTTCTGTAGCCCAAAAGTTTTGACCGTGACTGTGCTTTTAGCCAGGGAGAGATATAAATAAGTAGCCAACACTGACCATGCCATTCAACAGAAGGGCACTACACAGCCATGTCAAAGAAGCATCATCTGGGAAAAGGCCAGAAAGTACATCTCCTGTACTATGGGCTCATGTTGGGTGAGAGCATCCTGGAAGGCACAACACTCCAGCTAAGAGATCTTAAGTTTGTTGAAGAACTCACACAAATTTAGCATAGTATTTACTGTACCATAGATTAAGGCCAATGTGTGGTGTTGGTGTTAGGATCATTAAAAAAAAAACTTAATCCCCCAGGGATGATAGAAACAACCCCTGGCCCTTGCATCTCTGACATGTCATTGGATCGTGAGAACTGATGTAAGAACGGACTTATGGAGGATTGTATAGCAGTAGTTTTGTACAAGGACAGGGGTCAAAATGTATTTTATTAAAGTGTCGTTAATTTCTCTGTATGTTCTATGATCTTTTGCTGTATTTGTAATAGTACCCATAATCACTTACCAAATGGGTTAAATAAAAAAAAATCAATATAGTTTCACACTCTATTATGTAGCTCAATTAGCATCGTCAGGCAGTGCTATACATGAAGGAGAGAGTACAGTAAAATGACAGCTACAAATCAGAACCACAAGATTCGTAAGTGTGATTGTCGACACTTTTAAAAATAAACCTTTATTCAACATAAAACAACAAATTATGGAACACTTTGTTATATCTCTCAAGGTTTTTGGAGCCTTTGTGTACCCCCTGATCTGAGTACTGTGTCCTACTTCCCTTTTTATATATGTGTGTGTGTATTTTATATATATATATATATATATATATATATATATATATATATATATATATATATATATATTTTTTTTTTTTTCTTTATCAGAATTTCACAATCTCGAAAAAGAAAATTGAAACCCACTTCTGTGAAAGTGCACTGCATAGAAAGTGCACTTTTGCAAAAACCGATTCACCATATCGGAAAAAAAAAAAAAAACTACTGTAAACACTATTTTGCAGGGGGACAAGCCCCCCTGCACCCCCCACCCCCTACTTAAATATACTAACTCTGAGATCGCACTACAGTGGGGAAAAGGATATATTTCCTTATCCCCACTGTAAAGTGCTTCGACGAATCATCTTTCGCGAAAGTGCACTTCCAATGTAGTGCACTTTCGCTTAAGTGGGTTTGACCTTCTGTTTCTCGATGAACTGTGTTTTCGATAAACCGGAGACCCATTTATATATATGTATATATATATATATATATATATATATATATATATATATATATATATATATATATATATATATATATGTATACACACACACACACACACACACACACACACACACACACACACACACACACACACACACACACACACACAGCTATAGGTATACTAACTCTGAGATGACTGCATCTCAAAGAAAATCAAATATTTTCAGATACCACAAACTCGGAGTTCACTGTGGTATTTGTAGTCATTACACTTGCGTGCAGTGCGCATACGAAGTTGTTACAAACAAGGACAGACAATGTGTAGAAACATAAGATGCACTTACAAGCAGCAGTTCAAAACTAATTTAGAAATACTTATTCAAATGACTGAATGAGATGCAAATGAGACATGAGGAAAATTAGCAATTTATTTCTATAAATGTGTCCCCTCCTGCTGCCCTTAGCTGTTGCTTTTTTGGCATTCAGCTGAATCGTGCATGATTTTATTATAAAAAGCTAATCTGCACCTTTTCCAATCATCTTGCAATAAGTGATGATGCTCGGTTTTGCTGCAAGCCTTACTGTTTCTCACTTTGATGTGTTTGTCTCTGTCATATTGAAACCTGTTGTTTTCAGAGAGGCTCATTTCAGTGAAATAAAGATTCATTGTTATGACAGGGATCTTTCTCCACATGTACACAAATGATATGCTTATACATTAGTAGCCATCATCATTTCTACAGTGCTCAGTGGTCAGATGAAATTTTCAGTCAGAGATGTATTTACTGTAACTTATTAGTTATATGAAGCACTAAGAAATGTAGGCCATTGAAGCACCTTCCTATAAGATGTGAAACATGGTATTGATAATGTAGTCTGTGTTTCTAAAACTTTTCTCATCTTCTGCCAGTGATAGATTAAGAGGCACCACACATCTTGGGCGGAGGGGTGCATTAATGTCAGCTGCAAAGCTTGGGCACCTGGTCAGTCCTATATTTTTGCAGGTGCCCACTGATGAACATATCATTATAATAACATATAAATACTAGCAACACAAAATAGACATAGGAATAATTCAGTTCAGATTATTGGTAAAACCTGAAATCTGATTATAACTGCAGTAGCGCTTACAAGATCTTTACCGCAGCAGCAAACTCAAGCAAATGTATTTTGTTCATCTGAATCCAGCCAATTCAGAAGTTCAGTACCACTTGTAAAAATTTGCTTTCAGTTGTAAAGAATTCCCTCCTTTTTTCAATAAGCATACCTAACATTTATTTTTGCAGCCTTGCTACCTTACTTACAGACTAGGAAGACAATAAACATAACTATTTTCAGATGCTTGTCCATTAGAAACTGTCAAGTTAGGAGTCATTTTGTTCTCTCTCTTTCTCTCTCTCTCCCTCTCTCTCTCTCTCTCTCTCTCTCTCTCTCTTACTCTAGATCCAAGATAACCTGAGGCATCTTGGCCACATTCGAACAAGGTGCTGGGCAGATCTCCGTGAGCTGCTGCCTGTCCAGGGACTACTTTACAAAGTGGGAATGGTGGCTTCACCCCTATGGGTACCCCGAGGCATGGCAGACTGGAAGTCCACCATCCTGAACTTCAGGACCTAGAGGAGGCTGATGTTGATAGGGCAGCAGAGAGTTGGTGGAGCCTGTATGAGCATCTTCTTCAGCAGGTGCATGACTTGCTGTTCAGATTGGTGAACCACCTATTCACCACAGGCCAAAAAAAATCTCATTATCGGACTCTCCCTAACCAGGAAAATCATGTCATGGAAATATGTAAGGCCAGCTACACTGATACGTTAAAGGTACGAAGCTCATCCCCTTCACATCTGTCTACCATCTGTTTACTAATCTCTGTTCTCACCAACCTATCCTTTTCACAATCAGCTATTGACTGGTTTCACATCTACCTATCTGGGTGCTAACAATCCATTGTATGGCGGAATGATCTATCTCCTCAACTTCCAGTTTCACTTGGTTTACTCCAAGGCTCCATCCTTGGTCCCCTGCTGTTCTCACTCTTCACCAATGAACTGTTCACATTTACCATACTCATCCAGTATGCAGAGGACACAACCTCATCTGCTCAGCCCCAACTATACCTGAACTGCATAAGGTCACTCAAGAAGATTTATCCTCTGTAGAAACATGTCTATCTAATGCCCATTTAATACTCAACCCAAACAAGACTAAACTCCTCATTTTCCAACACACCAACTCTAACCAAACTGACCCCCACTTTAATATTCTAGCAAGTGATAATACCTTGATCTCCCCTACAGATCATACCAAACTGCTTGGTGTTGAAATGGATAATAATCTAAGATTTGACTTTCACATTTCTCTTACCATAAAAAAGTTCATAAACAAAACTAGGGACAATGTATAGAAACAAAGAATTCCTCACCAAAACAGCAAGAACATCTGTTGCTATGTCCCACCTAATCTCCACCTTACTCTATACCTCCCCTGTACTCATCAACCTTAGACAAACTGACCTGAATAAACTTGTGGCTTGCTACAACAAAATTGCTAAGTTTGCCACTGGGGCATCATATCGCAGCCAGCACTGTATCTCACTTAAAGAACTTGACAGGCTCAAACTCCCTCAGCTTCTTCACCTGAATCAAATCTCACTTGCTGACAAGTTAGTAAACCATCCTTTGCAAGTCTGGTCCCTCCAAAATCTCCTCCAGCTCTACTGCACTGCTTGTCCGCTTCAATCTAGTAGTAAAAATCTGCTTCTAGTAACCAAAGCAAGAACTCAGCTGGGGAAGCTCTGTTCTCCAACTTAATATCCAGATTATGGAACTCTCTCCCACCCACTATAACCACCTTGCCATCAGGCAAACACTTTAAGGCTGCACTGAAAACACACTTAAAAAGTCACTGGTTACGTCCTTGCTCCAATCCTGATTAATGCCCTTCCTATTACCTCTATTTCCTCTCCTCTTCCGTAGCTACCTTGCCTCCCACTGTTGGTTCACTACATTCATTTTTACTACAGCTTTGGATTTTTTCCCTATCACCCCTTGCCCTCCTGTTCCTCAATCTCTTTGCCTCCATCTTGCTCCACCCTCTACTGACATAATTCATCTCAATTATTAATTACATCTTCAGCGATTACGCAACTTCCTAATTTTTTGACTACAGCTATCTACTCATATGGTCTTTTCTCATACTCTTTTCAACATTTCTTCCCCTGTTGTGCCTCTTAGTCATACCAGTAAGTTTCACCATGTCTAGCTTTTTTCACTTCCTCCCAGTTTGATAACTATTACCAACTGAATTTATATATATATATATATATATATATATATATATATATATATACATACACACACACACACACACATATATATATATATATATATATATATATATATATATATATATATATATATATATATATATATATGTTTTGCTATCTCTTTTGTCTTTCTTTTATGTTCACATCAATATCCTTAACTTTTCCATAACCCTCTTTCTAATAAACATCTGCCTGTCCTCTTTCCCCACATCTATATGTATATATGGATATATGGATTTGTAACTCTTCATCGACATGTAGAAACATCAACACTAACTTCATCTTCCTCACATGGTCAAAAAAGAAAGGCATCAGTCCAGAAAGGATTGAAACAAAACACTCAACCAGCAATTTTTCAAGGGAGCAAGCTCCCCTGCATCCCCCACACACTGCTGTTAAATGTATATACCAAATCTGAGTTTGCACTAAAGTGGAGAAAGTACATATGCCTTGATCACCACTGTACGGTGACCTCATGGTGAAAAAGTCGGTACTTTTTGATCTGTTTTGTCATAGGTTCATAGGTTCATAGGTAGGTACTAGGCTATCTTCCTGAGGACATTTATAAGCCTAGCCAGTGTGTGTCAGCTTTCGCCACCCCATTGGTTAATTAACTGAGCCTCTGTCAAGAAGAGCCAATGAAGTGATCCCAGGGGTGTATTTTCTGTTACCCATCCACTCGTCAAGGTTTCTCTTGAAGAGTGTTAGTGAGAGGCTCTGCCTAATGTAGTTAGGAATTTTGTTCCAAAGCATGGGGAGTCTCTGTGACAGGAATCTATCCCTCCAGCATGTTCTATTTATTTTTGTGGTGAGGTTTAGTTCACTAGAGTGAGTGGCTCGCAGTGACTTGGATTTCTTTAGGTGGAGCATGTCCATCAATTCTGAGTTGGACATGGCTTTGTAAGTCAGGCAGAGATCACCTCTGAGTAAGCGATTTGCCACTGAGTACAGCTGGAGTTTTTCCAGTCGGGCTGCATAGGACATATGTTTGAGGCCAGTAATCCTCTTGGTGAGGTACTTTTGTGGTCTTTCCAGCTGTTGGAAGTGTCTTGTGAGATACATCCCAAACGGGGCATTGTACTCTATGATGGGTCTGATGAGTGACGAGTAGTGGGGCACTATAACCTCTTTATTTCTAGATGCGAACCCTTTAGTAATTAGATGGGCTACAATAACTACTTTGGCAATATGATTGTGAAAGGAGAGATTACTATCTACCTGGGTCCCCAGATCTGTTATTACCTCGTCTGTATTAAGGGGGCTGCCACCTATGTGGTAATTCGTGGGTGTTTTGTATTTCCCAAATGGGATGACATGCATTTTTTGGCATTTAACTTGAGACCATGACTTTGACACCAGGTGTCCGTCTCAGTAAGGCCCTTCTGGAGAATGTCCATGTCAGCCGGAGAGTCAGTTATGGCTCCCAGTTTGCAGTCATCGGCAAACTTGGTTAGCCATAGTTGTCCTGTGTTTGCCTGTACTTCTGAGAAGTATATGCCAAACAGTAGGGGTCTCAGGACCGAGCTTTGCGGGACACCACTTGTGACTGGTTTAGAGTCAGACCTGGAGCCTGCTAGTCTTACCGTGTGAGTTCTGTCTGTAAGCCAGTTGGCAACCCATCTTGTGACTTAGGGGTGTATGTTCAGGCTGGTGAGTTTTTCTATAGTTCCCGATTGGGGAATGGTGTCAAAAACCTTGGCGAGGTCAAGGTAGGCTGTGTGAACTACCTCCCCATCATCTATTGCCTTGGTGACTGTCTCAAAGAAGTCAACCAGGTTTAGTAGGCATGATCTGCCCTTAACAAAGCCAAACTGGGTCAGGTCAAGTGTTTGGAGGTTCCCAATGTCTTTGTTAATGAGTTGCATGATGATGCGCTCCATAGCCTTGCAGACCAGGCTAGTCAGGCTTATGGGGTGATAGTTACCAGGGTCAGTTGTGGCCCCTCCTTTGTGGAGCGGAATAACCGTTGCTGTGTACCATTCTATGGGCACGTAACCTGTGTAGAGGCTGAGGTTGAACAGAGTGTTTAGGTGGGGGGTTAGTTCGTTCTGTAGTTTGTGCAAGACACAGCCTGGGACACCATCTGACCCCACTGACGCTGTGTTTTTGGCTTTTGAAAGGGCTGTTTTCACCTGTGCATCTGTGATTTCTGGGACACTACACTTTTCTGGTATTATTGTGGGCCCTTTTGGGGGTGAGAGGGGGATGAAGTTTGCACTGAATCTATCTGCCAGGATGTTGACAATATCAGTGGGTTCAGTATATTTTGTGCGATTTTGCACTAGCTCAGAGCATATGTGCGAGTTGCCACTTAGATTCTTGACATAGCTAAAGAAGGCTTTGTGGTTATCTTTCGAATCCTTGGCTATTTTTCTATTGAACTTAGCCTTGGAGGATTTTATGAGGGACCTTAGTTTCTTACTGATACTGATCAGGGATGTCTTTCCTTCTTGGGATTTGCTTTTTTTCTGAACTAGTTTCCTCCTTCTGTTGTATAGTCTGTTTATGGCAGGTGTCCACCAGACTGGTTTCCTTCTGTTAGGGAAGTGATTCTTGGTTTTGCTAGGGATGGCACAATCCATGCATCCTTGTAGGTGCTCATAGAGTGCATTTGTAAAGATTCCTGCATCTTGGACACTGTTATCCTTTAGCATGGGGGCTGTGAAACTTACCACCTCTGTCTTAAGTAAGGTGATGTTTGCAATAGAAAAGTTTTTCACTGTGGTTTCCTTGGTTGGAGTTGGTGGTGTGGTGTGGACATCCAGAGCGATTAGTTTATGGTCTGATCTAACCAGTGATGGGTTGACCTCCGGTGTGGAACACCTGTCGCCCATGTTGGTGATGACCAGGTCCAATATGTTTTCACCTCTGGTAGGGGAGTTTACCAGCTGATCCAGGGCATTTGAGTTGATAAATTCCAGGAAGCGCTGGACCTGGGAGTTTGTACTTGAGTAGTTTTCCCAGTTAATGGTAGGATAATTGAAATCACCCAATATTAGGGTATTTGGTAGGACCTTCATGTTTTCCAGTGTCTCCAGAAAGGTGGAGTGGTGGTCTTGGGTCATGGAGGGTGATCTGTAGCAGACCACAATTTGCAATGCAGATTTGCCTGATGTTATTTGCACATGGATGATCTCGGAGGTATCATGCTGTGCCACTAACCTGGAGATGTAGGTATCCTTGATGAATATGGATACACCCCCTTTTTTGTGTTTCAGTCCATGTTCTGTGGCCGAAATGTGTGGTATGAGTTGTAACCCGGTAGTGCTGGGGTGCTCTGTGGAGCCTTGAAGCAGGTTTCAGTTACTGCTCACATGTCGACTTTCTCCATACTGAGGAGTGCTTCGTGCACATGCATTTTGAGATTTAAGCTCCTGGCGTTGAGTAGCATATCCCTCATTTTTTTATTTCTACTGTTTACGGAGGTGGGTTTGACTTTTGAGCCTTGCCTAAAAAAGGCACTATGGGGGCAGCAAGAGCCTTGGCCAATATTCGAAAGCCTAGGGGTGACAGGTGCAAGTCATCTCTTGCGAAGCAACGAGGCCTGTCGAGCATGTCGTCCCAGGCTGACAGACTCTGGATCCCCTTTGAATGATACCAGAAGCTTAGCCAATTGTTGAAATCGATCATTTTTTCTTTATACTGCGGTATCATTTTTGGTGTGGGCAGGATGCTACTCAGAGTCAGGGTCATATCTGCCTGGGCTACACGATCAGAGAGCTCTTCCATGTCTCTTTTCATGTAGTCCAGGGAGGTAAGTCTCAGGTCATTCACACCAACATGAACAATGACAGAGTCATATTTGTACTTGTTCTGGAGTGACCTGAGTGCTTGTGTTATGTGGCAGATTCTGGCTCCCGACAGGCAGCTAACAGTAAACTTCTCCTTGTCCAGCCAAGTGAGTGGGGCATCAGTGTGCCTGACTATTGAGTCACCTATTACTAGTGTGTTAGGTATGTTATTTCACCTTAAGGGCTGTGATTGTGCGGCACATTGATTTTGTGTTTTATGTGTTGTCTGTTTTGTGACGGGAGGTGCAGGTTTTGTGGGTGTCTGCTTTGGAGCTCTCTGATGCTTTTGCAGGTTTTTATTTAGAGCGTCCAAGTATGATTTCATATATTTATGTGTATTTTTTGCCAGTGCTGGTTTAGTATGTCTATGTGAGGCTGGAGGTGTGGTGCAAATGTTAACCTTCTCCTCATGACTGCCTGCTCCAGTCTTGGGTGGCGAGAGCTTAGCCTCCAATTTAGCTATATAATTGCATCTCTCGCATATGTTAATGTTTTGTGGTAGGAGGAGAGGGCTGTCTGTGTACATGAGGCAGTTGTAACATTGCCTCAGGATACCCAGGTTCACCAGCTGGACTGGAGAGTATATCTAAAATTGCCTTTTGGTCATGCCTGAATAGTAGGGTGAGCTGCTTTGCCACTTGGTTGGTAAGGAGTGAACAATGAGCCTTGCCCTGCTGGGCAATCAAGTGTCGGGGTATATTAGTGCTTGCTATTAGGTCTGAGTAAGTGCCGGACTGTAGAATGCTTTTTAAGTGCTTAGGTTGAGAGTGAGACTACTTTCAAGGAAAAAACTGAAGAGGAGACTTGGTGGAGCCGGGATAAATTTACCCTAGCTAACCGGCGCTGCCTGGATGTGCAAAACCGTGCAAAACCGTGCAAACATGGTATTTACAGCAGAGAAATGAAAGAGATAGAAATTAGCCCAAAATGGCCTATAAACTACTAACTTCTGGGCTGGAACCACTCCTCCAGGGACAGATGGCTGCTCAAAGCTCCCTCTCTCACAGGTGAACAGAGAAACCTCCCTCCATCCAAGTAAGGTATGGGCAACTCAGAAAATTGCAACACAGCCCTGAATTCAGCACTAGCCTGAAAACTGGACTATACTAGCTTAGAAAGGTGGGAAACAAGGGAATTTTTTTTTTGAAAGGATAAGGCAAAAACAGTAAAAAATTCACTTAAAACAGCTTTAAACGACTACAGACAGTAAAAAATACACTTAAAACAGCTTTAGATGACTACAAGCAATCAGAAAAGGCTTTTAAACAAATTACCCAATTAACCAGTAAAAAAATCTTAAAACTGAGCCCTGTTCCTGTAGTCTTCAATCAACCTGATGAAGCGCACTTGTTAGGTGCGTGAAAGCGCTCGTTCTGTTTAAAATAAAAGTTCTTAACTATCGTGGTGGCTCCAGTAATTTGTTGGAACAGTCTTCAATCAGACAAGTTCCAACTGCACACTCCTGCCACTGGGGTGCAGTGGGAACCTTCTCCAAAAAAGAAGGCTTGGATTAGTGCTCAAGTTATACGAACAAAGCTAGATTCAGCAGGCCTGGATCTAGTCTATGCTACAGCAAACAAGGCGCACCAATTTCAGTAAGAAACATTTCAAATATGCAGGCACTATAAGCCTTTAACCAGAAATTCCCATCTCAGAAGGGCAGAGTCCAGCCTCTCCTCCCACAAGAGTGCAGACCACGAACCTTCTTAATGTAAAATAACTGGCCTGAAGCCCAAGTGCTTAAACCAGAACTAATACACTTTTAGAATAACAGACACTGAGCTTTCAATCAGCAGTTCCCAACTTAGAAGGATGTAAGCTACCTGTCCTGCCACAACAGTGCAGACCACAAACCTTCTTAATGTAAAACAACTGATCTGAAGCCCAAGTGATTAAACTACAAGGCTTAGAATGATAGCTACACTTTAATCAGGTTACTACCAAGCAGTAATAATTACAATTAAATACTTTTAAGAAGGCCTGGATTAGTGCTCAAGTTATGCAAACATAGCTAGATTCAGCAGGCCTGGATCTAGTCTATGCTACAGCAAACAAGGCGCACCAATTTCAGTAAGAAACAGTTCAAATATGCAGGCACTATAAGCCTTTAACCAGAATCAATTGCACCAAACCAATCAATTGTACCATCTTTCAGTCTCGATGAAAAAGCCACTTCAATGGAAGGTGTTTATTTCTAAACTATAAATGGGGCTCTATCCCCAACAAAAAAGATATTACCCATCCTCTCCCACATCCTCAAGCATAAACCTCTGAATGTTATTCCTCATTTGTTTTCCTTCTCTGCTGTCTCCCTTTTTAGTGACTGTCCTATCACCCTCCTGTCTAAACTTATAAAAGCCAGAACATGGTGTCCATACAAGGACACCTCACCTTCACAGGGAATTCAAGGTCTGTTAAAGCTTTGACAAGCTGCTGGCCAGTGGCATTAAGCAATAACCAGTGAAATTGTTCATGAGACTAGTGTATCTCTGTATTCACTGCTGACTAACCAAAAGTATACAAAAACATTCATCCACAGTTTCACACATCGTTACATTCTTCTTAGCTGTTTACACAGTTTCAGATGCACCAGACCTGTAATGGGCATTTCATCCCAGGTCAGATAAGTTCTAAAACCAGCATCCCTAATTGACAGTTTACTTATTTATATATGAATATAGGTGGTGCTAGTCACACATTTGCCTTGTACGTGGAACTATGTATACTACTCTCAGACGTAGTGTTTATTCACAGAGCTAAAAATTTGAAAGTACATCTTTCCTATTAAGAGCTTGTTGCTGTTGTTAGATATTATCAAGCCACTTCTTATAAGGGGGCACTGTGCCACTCTTTTTCTGTCCCTCAGCCTGACCGTATGTATCTGTTTCATATGAACGACTTACAGCTGACAGCTGCACCTGTGCTGTGGTTCTCCACTACCTGGCTAATTATTCACAAACTATCACAATGCTGTAGTGGTCACCATATAAAAAATAGATTCCATGGAATGCATTGCCTCCTGGCTTCCTCATTTCTCCTAAAGAATAGATTGCAGTGCCAAGTTCAGAAACATTGTCAGCAAATTCACATGGATATGTGACATATTATTGGTATTTTTTGACCATTGCAGCGAATACCAAACATAATTTACTGAAAATGGCATTTGGCATATCAGTTCCTTACCTTTATTCACAGTAAATGCTATTTATTTGTGTGTGTGTGTGTGTGTGTGTGTGTGTGTGTGTGTGTGTGTGTGTGTGTGTGTGTGTGTGTGCGTGCGCGCATGTGTGTGTGTGTGTGTGTGTGTGTGTGTGTGTGTGTGTGTGTGTGTGTGTGTGAGACCATTCCAGTACACATTACTCACTTCTCTAGCAGTGTCCCATGTGTTTTTTCCTGTAATCACTATACATTTGTGCACTCTATTTGTTAGTTATGTACAGTTCCACAGTCTGTCATATCCCATCTACACACTATACAGGTGTGTCATGATGTCATAGCACAACAGTTATACTGTTCTGCATGACATACTGCTGCATAGCATAGTTGCTAATGCAGAGCAACCATCAGCAATACTTAGCCATGCTTAGTATAGCATTGTGTTTTATTAACGTGGCCCTTCACTATATTTAGAATAGAAAAAATACCTTCTGAACTCAAAAGCTGTATATGGTATATGTTGCATTACTCTGTCTATAGCAGCACATGTTGCTCACAGTATAACCAACAAACAGTATATACATCTGCAGTAACTGAGTAGAAAGTGTTTCTGAAGCAGTATCCATTATTCCAGCATAGCACTCAGCTGTGAAGTGAGGGACGTACAGAGTATATAAGGACATTCCCAAACCCCACATTTTATGCCCCAAGATGGGTAATCATTAGTAGAACAGAAACAAAATCCTATATTCTAAATGAGTCTTGTTTAGTAATAACCTGGAAAAAACAAAGGGCACATCATTAGATGTATATATCTATGAATGTTGTTACAAGCTCATTCAGAGCTTATGAATGGTAACATAATTACCCCTGACAAATGAGCCATATATTTTAACAGCCATTTCAGCTTGTCCCTGGAGGATTGTTGATTGTTTTTAAATGCGCGTATAGGATTCAAACATATTGCAAACAATTTTGCATACCATATTTTCATAATGCAGTGAAAGAAATGCCTAATGCCTGATTTTGGAAACAATTCCTACGTTTTTTTTTTTTTTTTTTTTTAACACGGCACTGTTTAAAATGAGACCAAGTCCACAGATGTTGCTTAGAAACGAGAGAGTACATAATATTTTGGTTACAAGACACTCTTTACTTCTTAAACGAATTAGCTCTTTCTTTGATTGAGCACTTTAAGATTACTTGTTATATTGCAAATTATCCTTCAGTGTTAATGAAATTTGTCTGAGGTGGAAGTACTTCTTGGACTTGTCTCAGAAATCATACCAGATTGTGACAAAACTACTGATCATACAAGTTATATTGAAATGAGTAGCTCAATTCAGTCCTTTATCTCAACATGTGCCTGTGTGCACAGAGAGACAGATAGACAGACATATACATAGACATATATGTAAACAGATGATTCTGTTATGAAAGTTCAAAATCTCAAAAGGCAGAATCACAGATGTTCAAAACATAAATAAATAAATAAGAGAACTGCAAAACACTGAAACACCACTAACAATGAATCACAAAATATTGAATAATATTCTCCAACCACAAAAAGGCCCACATCATTAAACTCCAATTACAAACTGAGATCAAGTGTCATCTTGGTAGTGGTACTATTAGGGGAAAAGATTTATAGGTTCATAGGTTGGTACTAGGCTATCAGCTATACAAGCCTAGCCATAACAATTCCATAGATATTTCTTCCCTCAATATTTACTTCCCTGGACCCCTGTCTAGCAGGGCGACTGACATGATCCCCATGGTGAATTTCCTATCTCCCATCCAGTCGTCAATGTTTCTTTTGAAGAGGGCAAAGGAGGTGGTCTACTTGATATGTATGGGCAGTCTATTCCAGAGTATGGGGAGTCTCTGGGTCAGGAACCAATCCTTCCAGCATGTTTTGTTCATTGTGATGACAAGGTTTAGATTCCTGGAGCGTGTGGCTCTGAGGGAATGGGATTTCTTTAAGTGGAGCATGTCCAACAGCTCAGGGTTTGACATGGACTTGTATGCTAAGCAGAGATCACCTCTGAGTAGACAATATGCCACAGAGTATAGCTGGAGTTATTTTAGACGGTCAGCATAGGGCATCTGCTTTAGGCCTGTGATTCTTTTAGTGAGGTATTTCTGCGGCCTTTCCAGCTGTTGCAGATGTCTTGTGAGGTGCATACCAAACTGGGCATTGTACTCTATAATGGGTCTAATGAGGGATGTGTACAGTGGGAGAATGATCTCCTTTTTTCTGGATGAAAAGCCCTTAGTGATGAGGTGTGCCACATTGAAGGATTTCCTGACTGTTGTGGCGATGTGGTTATCGAAGGTGAGACCATTGTCCACCTGTGTCCCTACGTCTCTTATCACACTTTCAGTTATAATAAGGAAATGTGTAGGGTTAGTGTTAGGGACAGGGATAGGATTAGTGTTAGCACTGGCACACAAGTAAAGTGGCTTTGCCCTCTGAACCACCATGCTCATGTCTGCTAACATTAATCCTGCCCTTACACATTAAGGTTCTAAAGGCCCTACCATATTAGTGCCAACACATGGACAAAAGGACACAGAATATGATACCAAACAAAAAAAAACAGTAAAGCTATCCCCTTACATATCCCTTACTCTAACCCTGACCTGTAAATATTTGCAAATACACAGCAACTGCTATTATCTCTTTAGCCAAACATTTATTTTTCTGCATAGTCTTACTTATCTACACTATAGAAATGAACATTCAGTCATTTGTGCATTCACTCATTTGACAATTCATTAATTTGTGCTTTCAGTCTTTTTTACATCCACCAAAACTTTTCAGTCAAATGTGTATTCAGTCTTTTTAATTGTAACATTTTACATACATATATATATATAAATATATCTATCTATCTATATATATATATATATATATATATATATATACATATATATATATATGGGCTCCCTTTATAATTCTGAAATACTGAAACCCCAACTTTCAGTATTTCAAAATTATAATACTGAAGCCTTGAAATTATGAAACACCAGAAATGCAAAATTCAAAATAATGAAGTTCGGAGCTTCTGGTGTTGCAGTGTGTGAATGCATAGGTGTAAGTGTAGGTAAGTACATATGAGTGTGTTGGTTAGGGGCTTTAGTGTATGTTAGTGTGTGTTTTGGCTGTGATGTGTGTGAGCAAGGGGTTGTGAAATGTGTGTGTGAGTTACCTTTGTGTGTGTGATTGTACGATCTCGGAGTTAGTATATATATATAAGTAGGGGGTGTGGGGGGTGCAGCCCCCCACATGGGGGGTGCAGTGGGGCTTTCCCCCCACTTGTCTGTAGTGTAGGATTGTTTGTTTGATTGTGGGGGGGATTGTGTGTATGTGTATGTGTGTGGTGTATTTGCACTGTAGGTTCGCGATTTTAAATTTCGCGGTTATGGGGTTTCGGTATTTAAAGGTTTCGGCTATAGAATTTCTGGTTACTACACTACCAGAAATATGTATGTACAAGAAATATGTCTGCTACCCCACCTGACTAAAGCTAATGTGAAATGGGCAAAGAAACAGGTAGAGAGGTATCTAAATTCAATTGACTTCCTAAATAAAAACATATTTAGTACAAAGAATTGCAGAAATGTCTAAAAGTAAATAAACATTTATACCTTCTCTACAATGTAGGATGAGTGGATTTCAGCATATATTACATATTATATATTACGTTTGTGGTATTTCTGGTTTATTAGCTCAGTCCTAGTCACAACTGGCAAGATGAAGGAAGGGGTTTGGGTACAAGAACAATCAGATGTCAGGTAGAGGCAGGACCGATTAAAACAGACCAGACCCTAACAATGGATAGTGAAGCTTGGAATACAGAGTGTCACCTCTCTGCTGGCGATTTAGATGGTGCTTGCATTTCAGATTGCAAAGTCCCATGTAGTGTTAGCTAGCCTTACCTCTACACACAGCACTGTTTTAAGATCCATACTTTTCAACTGGGATAGTTTTTCCAATACTCTGAATCTGACTGATAGGAGAAGCCCAGAGTAGATGTGGGGTACTCAAAAGAACCACAACTTGGTGCCATTTATTTGGGTAGGCATACAGGTAATGAAAGGGTCACCTCAAATCAACTGTAGGTCAATATATATGTATACTTTTTCTAGGGCGGATCCTCCAGAAAAACATACACTTCAGAATGTCAGAGATATGGATTCTGCATTCCCTGTTCAAGACATCAGTTTTTGAGACAGCAGCAAAGATGAGTGATCAAAAAGTGTTTGATGCTTGTAATGGTAGTAATGCTAAATCCCATTGGTAGACACCAGCAGTGAGGGCAGCTACTAAGACAAAGAAAAAGTTCTTCCATGCAAAACTAGCAGGTTGATCTGTACATTAGCCTGATAGGTCCAGACAAGCCAGAAAGGCAAAGCTATAGCGGTCACTGAATGATGGCCTGGAATTAGAGGAGATTGTTGAGGACATGAAGAATGACTTTCAGATGACTTCAGACTGATTATATTCAAACATCCAGTGACTCAGCAGGGAAATGCTGGATATTATCCATTTTATTTTCGGAAAGCGGGGCTTCTGAACTTAACTAAGGCTAATGTTCAGAGATGGAAGCAGCACTTTGAGCAGTTGGTGGAAATGTCTTCCTCTGTTGATGAAAAAATTGTGAATTAAAAATTGTACATTAATTGTAGATTAAGTGCTTTCATCCCATTTCTTGTCTTATGTTATATACTGATATTTTTAGGCTTATTCCTCTCCTAACACTGATAGTTTTTCAGCCCTTCTTCCTGTGGGGGAGGGATCTATAAGTTCCTGGTTAATCCTGTCCTGGCTGCTCTCTACTCCATTCTCCCTATCTGCTGCTCCCACCCCACCCCCCTGATTATCTTCATTAGTCAGCCATCTTTAATCAAACTCTACTACCTAACTCACATTCATTTCATCCTGCAGCTGTTGTACCTTCCCTACCCCTCTGTTCTTTGTCCATGTACAGCAGGTAAGTTGAGCAGTATCACATGTATACTACAGCTAATTTGCATTGCTGTCCTCTTATTACTGTTCGCTGCTGATTTGTTTGGTTATTACTGTTAACTACTGAGTTATTTGATGGTGCTAAGCTGTAACTGCTGTTCAGAACTCCTATATGTTTTGAGAGCTAGCTAATGTTCTAACTTACAAACTGCTTGTTTTTTCATCTTGTTTTATGAAGGTAGAGCTTTAATTGTTGAATATCTGCCAGGCATCCTGGTAACTGTTTTGCAGAGGTTATTCATATTCTGTTTACATTTGTAAGCATTCCTATGGCATGTTACTGTACTTAGAAGACTTACAGGCTGGACTTTACAATAGCTTTTATAGAAGGCTACGTGAACGCAGTTCATGTTACTGTTAGTTCATACTGAATAACTTAACTCTAGAATTATCGTCCTAAAACAGCCATACTTTGCTTTGTGCATTATAAGCTGTGTGTATTCACTGCTGAATTATACAGCTGTTATCACTGGACTTAGAGGCTGTATGTTACTGCTGTTAGTCTGTGGTTTTACAGAACTGATACTGTATGCAATATAGTCAATTTTTATTATAATGTATGTAATATAATTAATTTTACTCTCCATCTCTATTCTTTGCATGCTCCCTACTTCACATTCTTGTAACCTTTGCACTAATTCTGCCTTATTTACCTTTATTTTTCAAGTTTGCATGGGTTTCTTTCCTGTGTGACCCCCCCCCTCCCCACCACCACCACCTGGGATTAACTGCATAAAGGAATTTCTACCTTCTCCACTGAAGCTGGCTATCTTAATTAAGTAAAACCTCTGGGAAGCAAGAACCTGACTCCTTCCAGCTTCTCTATTGTAATAGGTGAAATACAATTTAGTTTTTGTAAACTGTTGAGACTTAAAGGTCTATGCACAACAACAGTGAAGGGATCCAGCCAATTGCCACTAGATTGGGCTATACTACTTTGAATCAGCCTTACACTCACACAGTGTTCCAGTCCCAAGCATTTACTTTTTAATTTGGTAAAGTTTTGCTTCTAGGCTGTCTCCACAGTAATTTGGCTTCCTCCATATTGACTAAATTTGCTAGTTTACCCCTAGGATCCTATTAAAATTAGCCAGAAATTTGGTGTAAAAATAAAAAAAAAATAAAACAAATGAAGTGCAGCCAAAAACATTGTTTACATACAATCATACAAATCAAAAGCCGAAGGTAACTCTCGGAGTCAGTGTTACTTTGACGCTGCTATATTCCAAAATGAATTAAAAGCAGATGACTGATCTAAACTTAAAAATTCTAACATTAGAGGAGGCCATAGATTACTTTAACACTAAATTCCTAAGTATCCTTGATTCCCATGCTCCAGCACGTACAATAAAAACAAGATCAAGTACAGTACCATGGCTCACAAAAGATACCAAAGCTAAAATCAAAACTAGAAATAGAGCTTGGGCCAGCTGGAGAACAACTAAAGCCCTACTTGACCATTTAAAACATTGTTAACTGTGGAGTGATACAAAAAAATCTATTTTACTGGATAAAAAAAGCTTCTACCAAAATCTCCTACAAAAACACCATAACAACCCTCAAAAGTTCTGGGCAGGATTAAATCAACTACTTCGTCCAGGTCATTCCACCACCCCAATCCTGGCTAACTACACCCATAGTTCCCCAGAGACCATAGCTAGCACCTTTAATAACTTTTTCACTGAAACAATCCAATCCCTAGCAAATCAACTAACTTAAACCACATGCCTAATCTACCCAATAATCACCTCAAATTTAGCTTCAAACCAATATCCACTAGTTTTATCAAAACAGTTCTATAAAAACTAAAACCTGCCACCCTTGCTGCTGACCACCTCCCTGCAGAGTACCTGCAAATAGCTGCAGATGCCATTGCATATCCCATATCTATCCTCATTAATAGAACCTTATCCGAAAACGGTATCACCTAGCTCTGGAAAATATCTCACGTCGTCCCACTCCATAAAGGTGGTAGCTCCTCAGACATATCCAACTATAGACCCATTGCCATTCTTTCCCCACTAGCCAAAATAATGGAGAAATGTGTACACAAGCAACTAATGCAATACCTTACACAGAATAACTTACTATCCGACTCCCAGCATGGTTTCAGGCCATACCACAGCACCACCTCAGCCCTCCTTTCCTTTACTACTGCCATAAACCAAAACAGGAATGGCAATAGGCTAACCTCTGCCCTCTTTCTTGACCTATCAAAAGCCTTTGACATGGTCAACCATGAACTTCTCATTCTTTCACTAAAATCTATTTCCCTCAACAAGCCTGCTGTCCACTGGTTCCAGTCCTACCTGACTGGTAGACAACAGGCGATACTATGGCAGGGAAAACTCTCCAGCCAGCTATTTCTCACACATGGTGTCCCTTAAGGGTCCATACTAGGTCTACTACTCTTCTCTATTTTTATCAACAACCTTCACACTGCTATCCCTAAAGCTACCTGCATTCAATATGCAGATGATTCCACTCTGATCTGCTCAGTCACCTCCCCATCTGAACTGCAAACCTTAACCCAAAGTACATTTACCTCTATTGAACTGGCTCACCAACCAACGCCTACTTCCGAACCCCAATAAAACTAAACTTCTACTCTTCTCCCCCACTAGTAGATCTACCATGCTTTCATTCTCTGTGACATCTAACAATAGTACCACTATTTCCCCAGATCATCACACCAAACTGCTAGGGGTTATCATAGACAATAATCTCAAATTTGACCTACAGGTCAACAAAACCATACAGACCATTAATAAGAAGCTTGGATCTCTGTATAGAAACAAGATATTTTTAACCCCACTGGCTAGGACTGCAGTCGCCCGATCACACCTACTCTCTACTCTTTTATATGCCTTGCCTGTACTCTCAAACCTCAACAAATCTGAACTAGGTAAGTTGTCCCATAGCTACAATCATATTGCCAGATTTGCCAGTGGCTCCACCTATAGAACCCACCACTGCCAGAACTTTAAACAACTAGAGTGGCTAGAACTGCACAGCTTAATTCAATTCAATCAACTCTTAATAGCGCACAAAATGTTGTACCACCCTGAGGAAACCCCCTCACTTAAAAATATTATTAAGCCATATAGCAACCTGAGATCCCTACGGTCAGTTGATAAACTACTGGTCCAAACTCACAAAGCTCTGCTGGTGAATCCCTGTTTGCTAACTTCGTTGTCAAAACCTGGAATTTGTTGCCAAGCTATATAACCCTACAATCCTCCAAAAGTCTCTTCAAAAAAAACTCAAACAGTATCTCAAAGTGAATTGGCTATGCCCATGTACCAACCCTGTTTAAGTTATAAACTCTAAGCATATTCTGTAATTATCATAACTTGTAACTACATCACCAAGCTCTGCTTCCAATCTGATGTCTCTTACTTTTAATTGTGACTGTCCATGAGAACTGTGAGTCCCTACTAGGGAGCACTACTAAGCCATTGTATATAATCACTTTGTTTTTATAATTGTTTGCTAACTTCTGTGTAATCTCTGTAAGTTTGTCTATGTGGAGCTTTTCTCCCCAGGCCTCCTCTGAAAATGGACATGTATCCAGGACTCGATGAAGTAAATTTTCAAAAAACCGTTTGTTTGAATATTGTTTGTTCTTCCTCGAGGCTTGTAGTAATATCGCTCTCTACACTGTCACCTTGTTTGTGGATTATAAATGTCATTTGAAACAAACTCATTTGTCAAGAGACACTTTGTGTAGTCATGTTGTGTGTGTGGGGGGGTGAGGGCTTTGGAAGGTGCTGCTACAGAGCTGTTGGGTTGAAAGGGAAAGAGGAAAGATATTGGGAGAAATTAGTCAAGAAAGTGTTAAGGTTAGAAGGATGAGTGCTAGAGAGGAAGTGAGGTAAGTTCAGGGAGGGGTTAAGGTAATTTTATGTAAGAGTTGTAGGGTGGGGAACTTGTTGCCTGCCCTCCCTCCCTCCCTCCCTCCATCTTTATTTGTGTTGGATGATAACTTGTTATTTTCACATCTGTATGGGTTGGTGGCCGGAGAAGAGGGGCAGGCTTGTCCCTCTTCTGTACCTCTTCTGGTGTTGCAAGGTGGCTACTTGGGTATGGAAGTGAGTGGTGGCACAATGCCAATGGTAAAGTAAGAGTAAGAGAGCGGTTGAGGTAACAACACTGCTTAGCTTATTTTGTGGTGGGACAGAGGTGAGCAGGAGATACTGCCCTGTTAAATTTTATTATGGAAGTTATGTTCATGTTGTGATTGATACATTTTATGGTCGATCAATTAATTTTATGATTAAGAATATTGTTCAATAGATGTCAGGATATACCATTATGGTGTGATATGTTTTAATTCTGAAAGGGGGTCCTTTTTACTTTTCTTTTATTTGTGCTTTTCATTGGAGAAAAGGATGGATGTTGAAGTTTATAAGGGACAAAGGACAAATAATGCAAATCAGTAACATTTCTTTTGTTAAATCAAGCAATTACAGTGCCATATTTAAGTTACACCATCACTTACTCTGCAGTAGATGACCTACATGGAACATCCCGTACTTGACATTGTTGTAAAATTACATTCCAGGCTATCAAGACAGGCAGCTGAAATATGTGAAACAAACTGCATAGCAAATACAAACTTAGATAGCCTATTTCCAAACTAGTACAACACTTCCATAAAAGTTATCCTACAGGACTTGGTCACATGGATCATATAGAGACCGAGACAGAGAGAAAAGATTTTCTTATGTCTGGGTCATTCCTCAGTTCTACATCATCTGGGTCATAGTAAGTGTTTTTCCATCTATGCTGTGTAAACAACTTAATGTTAGAGCACCTTATAGAAGATAAAAAACACTGAAAATACTGTATGCACCCCAATACATTGTCCACTATATATATATATATATATATATATATATATATATATATGTGTGTGTGTGTGTGTGTGTGTATACAGGCGATACTGTGGTACAGTGATTTCCCCTTAACAATTGTTCATGTTCATGTGCCCTCTGTGCTATTCTCATCAGGTTGCTTGTTACTGTGTTCTTTATATTACATATTATACTGAGCCCTCCCTCCTTAAGGCACCTTGCGCACAATGGAACCATAGGACACACTATGATGCCATGTTATGCACCTTTTTTTTCATGCTGAATCCCCGATAGCCCTGTGTGCAGTGTACCTGCATGGTACACTGCAGTGCTGGGATGTGGCCCCATGTCTCCTCCCACAAAATTTCCTTTTGCTCTTTGCCTTAGTGCATGAGGAAGTGGCTGTTCCTGTACACAGTGGAGTCTGATAGTGGTATTAACAGCCAGATGTGCATAATTTACTCCACTAAGAGTGTGCCATTCCCTGTGCCCTCTGCAGTGTGACCCCATAGGCTGTGTCATTCTCTGAACCATGACCTCATGGATAAATGGGCATGTCACAACCTATTCTTTGCATCGTAGTCAGTGTGACAAACATTTCTAAATCCAGTCCATTTGCGTTTGGCAAATGTTAAGAAATCCAAGTAATGAAATGGCAGGATGCAGGTTGCACAACACCGCCATCTAATCACTTTGCTGTTATCCTGTTATGATTATTATTATCGTTATTATTATTAATATCGCTGAACGTTATACAACAGGAACATTTGTTGTTGTGAATGGAGCGCTGCAAAACATAACGAAGATTAAAATGCACAATGGTAACTTAACTAACTGCTGCCTTAAGGTTTTTTAGTTTAGATACATATTCATTAAAATAATGTTTAGATGATATTTAAAACTAAAACAGGCTGTCTGTTCTTTCTGAACCTCACTGAATTTCCTATAAAAATATAATGACATTTGCTGGAAGTAGCGCCAACCCCCCTTCTGCACATACACAGAATATTGATTTTTTTGATAATGGAAAGACAGTTCATGGTGTCTGCATTTGTGCTCTGTAGTAAATTAAATGTAATCCTGTCAATGTTTCTTCATTCAAGGTGCTTTGCAACAGGGCCATGCATGGGGAAGCTGACAATTGGCACATCTGTGCTGCATGCTCTCAGAAATCAGAACATGCTCCATGCTGCTTTGAACAGGAAGTTTGAAATCCTGAAGTAAACTCATGATTATATTAGGAATATATCATACAGACTAGCACAGGGGGAGGTATTAGTGGTAAGAATTTGTGTTCCATGGCTGCAGAACAACATATTAGAAAGAGAAGGTCTCCTAATACCAAGTTTTGTCTGCCTTATTGTTACCTCCTCATCTTTGTAGCAGTCTAGCTTCACAAATAAACCAGTCCATGTACTTGCCTAGAAATTATTAATTTTCCCTTTAAGTCATCCATCCAACTGTTGTCCCAGAACCTGACATGACTTTCTGACAATACATGGCAAAAGGAATATATGTAGTGCATATTATATATTGTTTTTTTTAAATGAGATAAAAAGAATAAAAATACAAAACATAACAAAGTAAAACCTAAGCTCTTTCTAGCTTCTCTCTAACCTCACTACTCTGTTTTCTGAGCTCAAAGCTCTACCTCATGTCACAGATATTTCTGACTCCGTTAACACTGTGTTTTATCTGTTTAATCACGCTAACAGAAAAGAAAGATTTTTTTCTACCTGTGTTTAAGGTAATTTCCACTGACCTTCTCAATGCTTGACATGTTTCACAATGTCAGCCATATCTCTTGAAGGTTCTTTTTTTTTTTTTTTTTTTTTTTTTTTGTTATAGCATAAGTACCAATCAACTCTCGTTCTCTTCTGCAACACACTCAATGATGTGGGATGTATCATTTATTATCCAGTTCTCTTTAGAAACTCATATTTGTGTTGTTCTGAATATCCTTCATCACTGTGAAAGTCATTTTTTTTCTAAAACTAATACAGAATCTGTCTTACAGCCTTACATCTATTGGTGTAGTGTCAGAATAGACTTCTTTTGATGATTTACCGTATTTTACTGCTTATTTTGTGGTGTAGAAATCATATTACAGCATTTCAGCACATTCACTTATTCATGCTCTTATATTTATATATTTTCAGGTCATAGTTTTTAAAGCCACTGAGTCAGCAGTAAATTACCTGCTATGACTTTTAATTCAAACATCATTTTACACTTTTTAGTACTTGATTTGAATTGCCAGATGTTAAGCCATGTATTAAACATTGTCTTGCACTGTTTGCATCTATAGAACAGTCTTTAAAACAACTTTGTTAAGTGAAGTGTAATTCAGTGAATTATTTTTTTCAAATATTTTATTTATTTATTTGTTTAATTATTTAACATTTGCTTATCGGGAAAGTAGTCTGACTTGGAACAAAGCCAATTTTCAGCGGAGGCCCAGGGAGAAACACTCTAGATGCATCTCTTTGCCTTAACTACCATGTATGCTCGTGTAACCCCTTTTGTCTTTTAAGTGTATTCACCAGGAATACACTGAAAGTCATGCCTCCTACCTAAGCTTCTCTTATATCTGGATCCATCAGGTATCTACCTCTTTTTAAAGCAGTCTTTGGGTTCATCTCCTTTAGTCTCATGAGAGGTTCTGCAAAAGATGAACTTCCCTACAGGAGAAACACTGTTTTACAGGCTCATTGTTACTGAATTTAATTTAGAGCTGCAGGGGTGTCAGTGTTAGGCCATCATATACTATGCTTCTTGTGGTCGGTTGGGGCATTCTTCTATATTGACATACTTATATGATATCTGTTCTATTTGTCTGCTTATCTATAGAATACTTATTCAGCATGTAGGAGGGCCTAACAACCCCATAAAAATGTACTTGACTCATGGACTGCTTCAGTATAAAATTACTTTAAGGGGTTACCTGAAGGATATGAAATAATGTGTAAAGTGAGTGTTCTAGTCAGGTTTATACTGGTAAAGGTGCCCCCCAAGGATCAATCCTTAGTGTCTCCTCTTTAGTTTTAATTTTCTGTCATTGTACTGTGATGATTTATTTTCTGTTCAACATGCATGCAACTCAGTTTTAATATGTAAGGTAGAATCGGGTACCATTCCCTAAAGGAAACTACAGTCATCATCGGTACTTGTTGAAAACTGGTGTCGTGACTCCATCTGAGGCTGAATGCCTTCTCCTGTTTCTCCTTTGCATTGAGTGCACCAGTAGTAATGCTTGAAAGTAGGGAACAAGCAACACTTAGTGCATAGGAGTAATTCTGGGAAACTCTTTAACAAAGAAAAATGTTAACAACCATTGCAAAAATGCAGTCACTCATCCCTTGTGTAAGAGCATAATGGCAGCTTGATGGCAGAGTTCAGGAGTTCTCCATTTACCTGCAACTTACTTAAAATACTGTGTAATCACCCAGTTAGATTACCACTGATAGTGCAAAGGAAAATATCTGGGATGTTGTCTGCACCCACTGAGTTAGGGTTATTTCCTTTGCTTGTAACAGTTGTAAACACCTGTGGTCTTTCTTTCTAAGATTACCAGTATATTACACCTTACTGGTATAATATTATAGTTGTACTGTTTAACAATATCATAAGTCATCTATTAGCCTCATGAACAGTATCATTTGAATCAATTACGAGAGATTTGCATTCTGCAGTCAAAAAGAAAAATGTTTGCTGCGTGATAGTTTCTATTAGAATACTCAGAGATGGTTGCTGTAACACCCTAATGTTTTCTTTATAGTTTTTAAATTCAGCATGATAGTACTGTGATCTGTGTTCGGTAACGAAGAGATGCCCACAGGTGCGACCAATGGTTGTAAATATTGTAAATATTTATTACTGTATGAAAGAGATCGCTCCTTAATTACAATTTTGCACTATCTGATCCAACTTATTTAAAATTATGAAATCTAGTGATAACTGGTAATAGTTATTTGCTGTATTGCAGCTTACACAGACTGGGAGTCTTGTAAGGAAACTTCCATGTTTCTTTACTGAATGGATTGCTTTCTTTAATCCACAAGATGCGTTATGTAGACTTACTTGCTTGTTATCTTTTAACGAGTTCCAGTTCAATTTATTTATTTTAAGACTAGTAATTAAGTAACCCTGTTATAACCCTGTTAAATGGCGAAATGTTGCTATCTGCTTTGCTGGGCATGCAGAACTGTAAGAAAGTTAACATTGAGATTTGTGTGATTTGCTTTCTTAATCTTTGAAATGGGTTTCTGTCAAGATACAGATTTTATATTTGCTAAGTAAATGAATCCCTATAGGTTACTTTATTATTATTACTTTATTATTCAAGCTCTTTGAATTTAGCCACTGTATCTTCATCATGATTACTTCATTTGAAATGTCTCATGTCTGAAAAGGATACCATGGGGGCACATAACATTTTGTTTGGTACCTGCACTAACCCAGATGAGTAGTACTTCCTGTTAGCTGATAAATAAGGTTGACAGTACAGCTCATATCAGGTCAACAGCCAATGGACCCCCCTACTTAAGGCACCATGTCATTACCCATAAACTGCAGGTCTTGAGGTTAGGTTGAAATTTAAGTGCTATATTAGGTGAAGGGAGTAACTCATAATATTGGTATGCTGACTTACAGGAATAAAGCCCTGAATATTGCCCAGGTGTATCTGAGTTTGTTTAGTGGCTTGAGCTGTTGGTGGGTCAGGCAGAGGTAATGGACATGTTCATACTGGGGGCTGGGTATGCGCACTTGGATACACCATGATGGTTGGACTCTGGAGGAGGCTGGGAATGTATAAGGGGTGCTGTGTGGGGACAAGTTCTAGTTGAGTTACTTGTTGGGGTGTAGATTATATGCCATAGAGGCTCTCACACACCAAGTCCTGGCATGCCATGAGTTGGCATAGGGGATGGGCATTAGAGAAAATCCCTCTTAACAGTAGTACAGTGGTTTCCCAAAAAAACTTGATACCCTCCCCTGCACCAAACATAGGTCAGATCTAATCTGAGGGTGGACAAGTCAGGTTTGGTAGACCCAGAAGAGGAGGTGATGACCTTGATGGTCAGCAGTAGGAAATTAAACAGTGTGCAAAACCAAACAAACAACCAACCAAACAAACAAACCAAACAAGCAAACAAACAAACAAACAAATACAGGAGAGTGGCTTTTATTTTGATTCCCAGAATGTCTGATTGTCTGCAGTGCACCTTTGCTAATCTAAAAGGGATGACTTCATCTGATTTTTCACAACCACATGTACCAAGACTGTAACAAACCTGGCCTAAATTTTGCTTAAACCCCTAACTGTACTGTTAATTTTACTCATTTGTTGGTAGGTCACAGAGTGTGTATGCCTGTGTGTGTGTGTTTATCACGTGGGTTAACTGGAAGTTGATTTGAATGATGTATCTAATGTGCTTAATATTTCTAGTTAAACTGTAATGATTATGGCGGAGATTTTTAAGAAGCTCAGATTATCTCTGTATGAATGTATCTGCATACTCCTCAGAAATGTTTGCTGCAGAAAGGTTTGTCTCAACCATTTGAACATAAACACACCTTTGACCGATATTAAGAGCGGTATCAAATAATATGTTTCACTCATTCTGTTAGTTAAAATCAGAGGATTAAGGCAATCAGCTGATAACAAGAATCATCTAGTACCCCAATGTTTCAAACAATGTCCAGGCCCTAGTACCCCAATGTTTCAAACAATGTCCAGGCCCTAGTACCCCAATGTTTCAAACAATGTCCAGGCCACAACCCTGTTGGACAACACAGCTTACCAATCTACTAAATAAATAACTAACGCACATCATCTAGTACCCCAATGTTTCAAACAATGTCCAGGCCCTAGTACCCCAATGTTTCAAACAATGTCCAGGCCACAACCCTGTTGGACAACACAGCTTACCAATCTACTAAATAAATAACTAATGCACGTCCCAGTTGTTACGCTGCCTACAGTATCCAACTTCTGCAAGACTTGTGGGGTCAGGCCTCAGAAAACCCCTGGGTGAGTATTATTTCCACAGTAACACACACCCTGTTGAGTATTATTGTTTGCTTATCTGTTTTAACCTGCTAAAGTACTTTGCACTGGTCTTTTGCTCCAAAAGAGTTTTTTACCAAGAGACAAACCATTATGTAGGTAGAGTCAGTCACATTATTTTAACTTGGGAAGACTGTTCTATTAGTGCATCAGTTTAGTTATTTGAATATGATGACATTAAAAATTTCACAGCATTAAATGTTCAGTGAATTCAGCAGATCAGTTTTAGCACCTCCCTGAAAAAACAAGAAAAAAATTTTGAACTAGTCGCCCTTGTCAATTAAGTTACCAAAAAAGTTTTCATCTCCTAAAAGTCACAAGTGATTAACCTCCAATAGGTGTCAAAAAGAAGGGCAGAGTTTGTTTTCTGTCCTACCTAGAATTTTTAAAATTCAAAGAAAGAAAAAGCTGTAAATAATACTGCAATAAAGAGAGTGGAAGTTAAACAGCAATATGCATGCATACCCACAATGCAATCAATTCTATAAGCTGTCAGAAGAGATGTTAATTTATATATATATATATATATATATATATATATATGTATCTATATGTATATGTATACCCGCAATGCAATCCATTCTATAAGCTGTCAGAAGAGTAACCTGAACTACAGTCCCTTGATTCTTCCACTACAACAGTCATTTTCTAACTCCTACAAATCGTAAACAATTTAATGTTCCTTAGATCTATTTAAAAAATGCAAGGTTTCAGTGCTGCCCCAACTTTTAAAATTCAAAGGAAAATGTTTAAATAATACAAAATTGAAATAAAATAAAAGAAAATAAGAAGGCTTCATCCTCTTGACCAAACTGTGCCAGCCATGTTTAACTCCAATATTCCCAACACCAAGTGGTGGGTTATTAATAAAGTAAACTGCTGCACATGTAGATATGTCATACAATTCCTGTTTTGTTAAATATGCCAGCTCATTTTATGTCCAATACTGTCTCTGCCTGTGTTATATAGTCAGTGTAAGTATGTGTGAATACATTTTAGATTATAGGTAAGTACTACGCCAGCTGTTCTTGTGGCTTATTTTAAGCCTAGCCAAATTCTTTTAATAAGGATCAAACCCTTCATTTCCTGTTTGTGAGGTAAACACCTTAACCATTAAGCCAAGCCCAAGGCGTGGTATAACATATTATTCGAATAATGGGGAGGGGAGCAGTGAGACCATGCACATGTATGTTGTATTATTTGCACCAGATATTTCAGTATCTGCACCCCAGCATCTTCAGTTTGTTCTTAAAAATCAGACACATTAATGTTTAGCACACCTCTTGAAATTAATAAGCACTAACAATGAAAATGGAAGACTAGTGCCCTGAATAAGACATCACTGAAGTTTTGTTTTATTACTGCAACTGCTAAGTAAAAGCTGTTGTAACAAATTACAAGTAGCATGCCAGTGATTAAAATGCAATGTCTGCTTTTTAATTTTCATCACTTAAGCCTTTCTTTAAGCAGCCTTTTAATTGGACTATTAATTGTTTCTAAAATGCTGATTAACACATCACTGCAATATTGATTTTAATCCCCAGCCATTCACACAACACAAGTTGTGCGTACATTTATTTTGTCCCTATTTATTTTTAACTTGTGCATTCCCTCGCCATTTCTCTATTGCTCTGTGATTTGTTTTATTGCTAGATTACATAGCAAGACCACTGTTTAAACTATTAGCTTATGATTAATCCCCAAAGCAATTTAACATATTACAATCAGAGGAGAGTATTACAAACACAAACACAATACAGGAGGAATGAAATGCTTCACTAGAGACATGAATCCAGGTGCTTTGTAATACTATTTTGGCTGTATTGACAACTGTTTAAATGGAGTGCATATAAACTCTTGCCTCCCTAGATATGTTAGTCTTTCTCAGTGGCACATGTCAGTGATTACAGTGTGTTACCATGAATGCATGCTTGCTAACATGTGTATGTGTGTGTGTGTGTGTGTGTGTGTGTGTGTGTGTGTGTGTGTGTGTGTGTCAGAAAGGGAGAGAAACACACACACAAAGCGAGATGAATAAGAATTAGCAATGTAGAATTTATTCGTGTGCAGTCCATTACCTGCATGATTACTCCTTATAATAGCACAGGATTGTGGGGTGTATGATAACATGATATTTGACCATTAAGTTTATATCTTACAACATTCGGGTTGCATCCATAGGTTCATAGGTTCATAGGCAGGTACTAGGCTATCGGCCCAAGGACCTACATAAGCCTAGCCAACAAGGTTCCCTGGCTTACACCACTCAAGAAAGTTATTTTCCTGTGCCCCTGTCGAGCAGAGCCACAGAAGTGATCCCAGGAGTGTATTTCCTATTTCCCATCCACTTATCAAGAGTTTTCTTGAAGAGTATTAAAGAGGAACTTTGCTTGACATAGATGGGTAGCTTGTTCCAGAGTGCCAAAAAGTTTATTGTCATCCCTTTTAGTAAAAACTCTGTACCCATGAACTACCACATAGGTGGTAGTCTACTTAACACCGAGTGTGTGATAAGAGACCTCAGGATACAGCTGGACACTAGTCTCTCCTTTGATAATCACGTCGCCACAGTAGTTAAGAAATCCTTCTACATGGCACACCTCATCACAAAAAGTTCCTCATCCAGGAAAAAAGAGGTCATTGTTCCCCTCTACTAGTCACTCATTAGACCCATTATAGAATACAGTGCCCCTTTTGGTATGTACCTCACAAGACATCTACAACAACTGTAAAGGCCACAGAAATACCTCACAAAGAGGATTACCAGCATTAAACAGATGCCGTATTCAGACCGTCTCAAAAAAACTCCAGCTTTACTCCGTCGCAAATCGCCTACTCAGAGGTGATCTCTGCCTAACATACAAAGCTATGTCAAACCCAGAGCTGTTGGATATGCTCCACTTAAAGAAATCCCAATCCCTCCAAGCTACATGGTCTAGAGACCTAAACCTTGTCACCACAATAAACAGAACATGCTGGAGGGATGGATTCCTATCCCAGAGACTTCCCATACTCTGGAACAAACTACCTATCTATATCAAACAAAGCTCCTCATTAGCACTCTTCAAGAAAAATCTTAATGATTGGATGGGAGATAGGAAATTCACGCAGGGGATCACTTCTGTGGCTCTGCTCGACAGGGACATAGGAAAATAATTTTCTTGGGTGGCGAAAGCCAGGGTACCTTTTTGGCTAGGCTTATATAGGCCCTAGGGCCAATAGCCTGGTACCTACCTATGAACAACATTTTATCCCTTTGTTGAAATGTAATTACATCTCGTATAAACTTATTATTTGATAAAATACAATTAATGTGATGCATTAAATGGCTGCAGAAGGGCTCTAATAATATTGTGGACTGATAGAGGAAAGAACAGACATACACAAATAACAAGGAATGTACACTGATGAGCAGTAAAATTATTTGATTTATTGTTTATATTTTAAAAGTACTAGTTTGCAGTTGGAGTCTCAATTTGAAAGTAATATGTTGCTGTTTGGTTATGAGAATGAACTGTTACACCACTGCAAAAGGAAGTTCATACTCCTGAAAAAGATCATAATGCCAAAGGAGGAAACTGCTAATATTTTTGCGTCTTCAGTTTCATAGATTCATAGTGTCATAGATAAGTACTAGGCAATCAACTTATGGACCACTAAAAGCCACTCCCCCAAAAAAACTCTATTCAAAATGTCCTTCCAGCCACAAGGAGGACAAGACAAGATAGACCGAGGGAGAATTCTGGCTTCCATACAATTATTTAGGTTTCCTTGAAGGTGACAAGGGTGCAATTCTGCTTGACAGGTAGTAGAAGTTTGTTGCAGAGGTGAAGGATGCATTGGGATATGGATCTATCACACCATGTGTCTTATCTGTTGATAGTTTCTTTATCCTTATAGCTGAGATACCATTTCTTTTGTGAAGAAAAGGGAAGTCAAAGAGGACTGGATCTTTCTTGGCTCAAAAGGCAAGACACAGATCTTTATTTAGGAGTTTATAACAGAGTGAGTACAGAGAAAGGGCTACCAGTCTGTCCCAATTAAGATTTTTTTGAGGCCACTGATCTTTTGGAATCTCTGAAGTCTCTCAAGTTGAGTGATATGTTTAGCCAAATACATGCCAAAAGGTGCATTATACTAAATAATGGGTGTGATAAGACCTGCGTAAAGGGGAATTATATTTGAATCTAGTGGAAATGGCTTTATAAATCAGGTGAGACAGATAAGAAGGCTTTCCAAATTACTACAGAGACGTGATTGTCTAATGACAGTGAATTATCAAAAAGAGTTTCTAAATTGCTCATGACAGTGTCTAATTTGAGTGGTGTGTCACCTGTATAGTATATGAAAATGATTTTCTTAAAATTAACTATGTTACATTTTTTTACATTGAATATGAGACCATTGATTTTGTGCCAGTTATTAACATGGTCTAACCATTGCTGGTGTAGCTAAAATTCAGCAGAAGATTGAATAACAGCATACATTTTACAGTCATCTGCAAACTTAAGTAATCATAGTCAAGAAGTGTTAAGACTGAAGATCTAAGAAATTGGAGTGAAATAGCAGAGGGTCCATAGTGAGCTTTGCTGTTTGCCACTGCTAACTTTCTGTGATCCCAACCATGTGGGCTCTGTAAGACAATCATTTAGATAGACGCTGCACACTGTAAAGATTTATATTTAGATTTACAAGCGTTGCAATAATGCCTGCATTTGGAATAGTGCTGCAGGCCTTATCTAGGACCTGATGTGCTATATGCACTGCACAGCTGCTATATATTGGTTTGGTCACTTTAACAATGAAATTAATGAGGTTAAAGAAACGAGACCTTCCTTTGACAAGGCCAAACTGATGAGGGTCTATTTTTAAAAGATCTTCAGTCTCCATAATATTGAGGCCTGAGATAATATACATAACTTTATATATGGGACTACTGGGTCTGTGGTTACCAGGATCTGTGGTTGTGCCACCCGTGTGTATTGGCATTACAATGACAGTTTTCAAGTCTTCAGGAATGTAACTAGTGGAGAGGTATGGACTATAAGGGTTAAATAGGGGATTTGTTACTGATAACCAGGCAACCTGGTATATTATCAAGGCCCATGGGCAAGGTGCTTTAGCTTTTGATAGGGCTAAGATAATTTATTCCATAGTGATTAAAAAATTAAAGGAGAGCTGGTGGCTGGAATTTTAAAATAGCTACAATGTAAGTGAAATAAAATTTGCACTAAGTTTTCAATTAGGATATTATTTCCTTTGGCACAGAGTGTGCAGTTTCCAATCGTGGTCTATTTACTACAACAATGGCTTTCTTAGATGGTATTTGTAACTAATCTCTCCTGACCTAACAACTATCAAACCAAAACTGAGAGTGGTAGTTGTAAGGATTGTGCTGCATATAAAGGTAATACTCTGTTCTTTTTAATTACCTTTAATTTAAATTGTTCTCCCTTATGTGAGAATCTTTGCAAACTATTCTCTTTATGATACCAGTTCAGAGTGCAGCTGTTACAACTTCTTTAGAGGAAAAACCACAAGTAACAGTACAGCTGCATTTTCTGAAGGGATTCTCTACTCCTGCTCAGCACTAAACTACTTTGATCAGTTATACATCAGTAAATGCCAAAATCAGCTAAATTAGGCAAATGCCTGATGCACATATATTCAAGAAAATGCAGTTTACAGCAAAGCTGTATGCCTTCAAAACATTAGCAAAACTTTTTTATACAGTCAACCCCTTCTATATTCCTTAAGAATGGTGCTTTGTCTTCCATACTACCTTTACTCATGCTGAGGCTGTTGTACAAGAAAGAATAGTCAATAATATACATGAAAAACATGTTTCTCTATTTCTCCATAATGCTATAGGCTTAGAAAATCCATCACTTCTGTATGGAGTGAGTGAGATGATATGGGCAGCTACTTCAAGCAAGATATCTAATGAAATGGTAATATGAACTATACCACAACATGTACGCTATTTTCCAGACATGTATGCTCCTAACTGCTTTGGGGAAAGAAATGTAAAAGATTTGAGGGAAAAGTCTGTGCCATTAATATTATTTCATGAATTTGCTTTCTCCATCTAGGATGGATTTTGTCACATTCTCACCACCAGCAACATAGCCATGAGTCCTCAATTCCACCACTGAGATACCAATACAATTCCCACCACATTGGTGTTCCACTGCGAGCTACCTCTTTTAAATATTACCACATTTCCATCAGGAAAATGACAGATAGATTATTTTAATTTCAATATATTTCACTCCTGTAAAATGATTTCACTGAAAACCTCTTTCAGAAAGCCTGACTTTGCCATGTTACCAGTTGTGTGATCATATAGATTGTATGTGCAAGTTACAGGATATGGAGGTGTCTTTCCATATGGCAGGTGCAGGGGGAGTCTCGCTTTCCCCACAAAGAAATGTTTAATTTGCTTCACTGTAGGTGGTTTTCAGTGGAACCATCTTAAGAGAATGGCAGTCACTGATAATTATTGACAGTGAGCTGATGTGAATCCATTCAGTCTGTTACTTTTGCATGTACTTAGATTTTACTTGTACACTTTTACCCTGTATGGATATTCTGCTTTATATTCTAAAAGGGGAATAAGGAAAACAGGGGGGGTGGAGAAACTACTTGAGGAAATTAATAATGTCTGCCCTAACACTGCAATCCGGTTTCTAAATGAATGCTATCAGTATTTTAAAAAGTACCTCAGATATATGGCCTTGTCCTTGATTTTAGGAAAACATTTGTGAGCTGTGCTGTCTGCACTCATAAGATTAAAATAATTTGTTTGGCAAGTATATTTTCTTCATATAATTATGCGCTTAAAATAAATGAAGTGCTATAAATCATGTTTATTTGATGAATTTTAGGCAGTTCTTGCAATATGATAAGCTTATATGGCTTCACTTTCCAATAATATGACAAAACTTAAGTTCTATTTTTTCTTAGAAATATACTTTCTATTCTATTCTATTTACTTAAACACAAACATCCCTACAATACTTTCTTCTCAATTCTTTAACCCCCATCTAAACCCCTTCATCTGCTGTCCACATTTGTTGATCCCACACTGCTTTTATTTGATATCCCACAGCTATCTATTCATTTTCTCCCTGCCGCATTTCATTCCCCAAAAGAAAGTTCATATTTAAACCTATTGCAGTATCTGAGGTCTGTAAATCACCATTATACGCTACAGTGGCACTCAGTATTGAGAGTAACTGTGAATCACTATCTACTCTCCTTTTTATGACTTTTGTGATAACATGAAGATTGCTTGTGTGAAACCTATGTCAGGATATTTAATGGAATTGGTGACTTTCCAACTGCATCTGTCATCAAGTACATTTAATTTCCATTTGGTCACTGACAGGCATACTTTGTTCATTCAAATACTAAACACCCAAAGCAAGCCCAATTCCCCAAGGATGGTACTCAAAACATGATGACTGACTGGACTCTTGACGAGAACACATACCTTAATTACAGCATCCTGCTTCCAGAGTCAGTTTTACAAAATGCATAAAGCATTTGGTGAGAATTTGGGTGATTTGTGGAACTGTAGGAATTCTATCCCTAATAGGTTCATAGGTTCATAGATTAGTACTAAGCTAACTGCCCTTGCGAGCCATATTAAGCCTAGCCAATTATCCCTTGTAAGACTCAAACCCTGTCCTTGTGTTTGTAAGGCAAACACCTTAACCATTAGGCCACCCTCCCAATAGTAGCAGATTTGAACTCTTATCATATTGGTCTGGTATACGTATTATGTTTATGCTGTATCTTAAAACAAAAACAGAGGGTTGGTACAACAGTGACTCATTTGTCCAAAGCACTTATGTGAGAACCCTGTAAATGAAGGCTTATCGTGCTGGATGGCTCAAAGAAATGTTAGAATTACTACAATGTAAACAGCACTTTGGATCTTAGTATCAACCAACAGCATCTCAATGTGAACAGAATTCTACTCACGCTGCAAATTCATGCCGAGTGCAACAAAACTGAGAATGCTAGTGCATCTTAGTTTGCACCCATGTGACTTGCTCTGAGAATGGGGTCATGCCCTATTTTTTCCTGCTCATATTCACAACCCCCTTTCTCATTTTATCTACAGGTGTATTCTAAAGTTATCACTTATCTCTGTTGCACCCCAACTGCTCTTTCTGTTCAGCATTACCTAACACCATCATCACACTTGTCTAGTTTACAACAGCACTCTACTATATCAACATAATTGTCCATTTCATAACTGTTCACTTTTTGAAGCTCTCAGCATTATGACCTATATAGCTAGGCACACAGAAATATCACTAGCATCCATTTGGTCATTATCAGTTCCCCTCTTATTTTCTCCCTCGTTCTCTTCATAACTCCTTGAAGACTCTTCAGAGATCCATCATACTCCTCTTCTCAGATACCACATCCGAGGCAGCCTCATACTCACCATGTCCATTACACAAAATGTTGCTGGGCAGTGCAGAGGCCCAATGGTTAAGATCTCCACCTTTCACCTTGCAAAATTACGGCTGATTGGCCATACACACATATATATATATATATATATATATATATATATATATATATATACATATATATGAGTGCTAAAGAATCCTGAAAGCCCAAAATCCTGAGACCAAATTCCTGAAAGTTCAAAATACTGAAAACTCAAAATACTGAAAACTCAAAATCCTGAAAACACACAGGATACCAACACTTACTATATTCCAGCACAAGTACATACAGAAAGATATTACCCTTCTGTATGTATTACCCTTTGACTATATTTACGGGGACACAAGCCCTCTGCACCCCCTGCTACTTAAATATCTCAATGCTGAGATTGCACTTCACTACACTAGGAGGGGGTGTGGGGGGTGCAGAATAGTAATATAGCTTGTTTTTTATTTGTTTCTGTATGTACTTAGGATTTTGGTCTTCAGGATTTTGGTCTTTCAGGATTCTGTAGTGCTCCCATATCTATATCTATATATATATATATATATATATATATATATATATATATATATATATATATATATATATATATATAAAACTCTTTGTCCATGTGAGAAACCCCATCTCAAATACCTGACTACAAGTAATCTACATGTTAGTAGGACAATCAAGAGTCATATTCAGTGCTGCACTTATTTATAGTCATATAAAATAAAGCTGTAGAACAAATACTGCTCCACTACTAAAAAATCTGTATGACAGCATTACCGGTTCCTCAATGTCTTTTTCATACTTTTAGATATACTGAAGCTCTGAAAACAATTTCTTTACATACTATAATGTATGTTTGACTAATACACAAATTTCAGCAAATATGCATACAGACATTTTTCTAGAAGCTTCTTCAGCAGCTAAATTGTATACAAAGTAATTTTTTTGTTTCACATGTAAAAATCATGTGCCACCCAGAATGCCATTTCAAAGGTTTTAGCTTTACTGCTACCTTTAGAAGGTGCATCTTGCTGTCTTCATTTCATTTCCTGTGACACTACTTTACATATTAGAAGCAGATGGATTCAAAGATGCTTAATTCTAAGTGATCTTCAGAGACCTAAATGATTTCAATTTGTATGGCTTCCATCTTCTGTTCAATCGATGCAGAGTATTTTAACGTTAGTTGGTCAAGTGATATGATTTAATAATATGAAAAACAAAACAGTCTAATTATGCATGAAAGAGAAATGTGATTAAAGTGTCAACTTAACAAAATGTCATACTTTAATAAAATTAGGAAAGACAGGCTGGGCAAATTAAAGGCATAACCTGATTGCTTCATTACCATGTCTAACAACCTTTCCTCCTTTTTAACTATTGCTTCAAGGTTTAAAAGAAACAATCTGATTCACATATCATACTCAAAATGGAAAGTGCACATAGAGGGCAAGTTGTAATAATGTTCTTCACAGAACAGCTGCGGAAGATGTTGACATGACATTCTGAAAACTGCTTTATCTGAATCATTACAAATGTTTTATGTTTTCAGGACTCACATAATGAAGGAAAGCAGTAAACATGCTCTTTCAACTTTGTAATCAATTTTGCCTTTACAATTTATAATGGACTAATGCACACAACACCCATGCACACACACACACGCACACACGCGCACGCACACACACACACACACACACACACACACACACACACACACACACACACACACACACACACACACACACACACACACACACAAACCACCTTCCTATACCCCATTATTAAATATACTAACTCCATGGTCACACAACTGTGGAAAATATCTGAAAGGCCCAAAAACCTTGAAATTACTCTTGATGCACTAACAGAAACCATATTGGCAGTGGGGTGCATTGGTAAACAGCTACTGAGTAAGTGTGGATGGCCAGTTGTAACCTCATCCATTTTATACTCAGTCAGGGATAGGGAACCTGTCCAGTGAATGTAAGTAGTTGAGATGGATGTTATAGGCAGAGGAATTCCATTAGTTTTGTGGCTTGAGATTTAATCATAGGTCTGTCTTACCAGAAAGTAAAATGCGCATTCTGTGACTGCTCACCACCTTCAGCTACTGATAGTTCTACACAGTACAATAAGTTTGCTGGATATGACACGTTTCATTCCTACATGGCCACCTCTGGTCACTTCTTGTCAGGACATTATTATCACAGTACCGAACTGTGTCAGTCTGTATATAGTATTGCACTGTATGGTATTGGGTATTGTGGCCAAACGTGCAGTGTACTGGGATTTGCATCAACTACACAGAAACTGCAATGCGATACCAGATATGTGTACAGAGCACAAGGACTGAGAGACTGATGTGTGCATGGGGTAGTAAGAAAGTATACAGTGTGACAATATTAAAACATTACCCAATATATCCATCATAACTTTGCAGGAAATGGAAACTGCAGCCACTCCACAAACAAAGAAGAAACGATGAAATGTTGGCATATTGTGGAAAATGTAATAAGAATGGATCAAAATAAGTGAATGAAGTTGAAAGAGGATACATGTTGTATTCTATCCTATGTACCCATGTACTGTTAAGTGGAGGTTTGCATCGGGGTGGGGAGGCCTCAGTATTGCACATCGATACAGGGAAAATTTTATAGAAAAACAAAACCAGCAGCTAGGAAGGAAGCCAACAGATACAGTCAAAGCATGGTAGAATGCAGATCAACAAGGTAAAACAATTTCAGAACTTATACTATCTTTGGACACAATAGGTATAGCCAGCAAAGGGCATTCAGTGAAACTAGATTGTCCAAGGGTCAGAGTCATACCTGTTGCTCATAACTGTGAGACTTTTGACAGAGCAATTTAAAGCATGCTCTACTATTTTATACTTGCCACGTCACTCACAGTAAGAATTGCAGTGATTGTTTTGCAATAAAGTGTAAGCTTTGGACAAACTATAACACATGCATGCTTTCTTACTACATGGTAAAACACGTATGCTTTACCTTATGCTTTTCCAACATATTCCTCGTTGTTGAAAACTTAAAGCATTGCTTTAAATGTAAGTTGTTTTATAATTTCATCTTTAGCAGTACAATTCAATAAATATGTTTTCTTCATATAAATAGCTATACAATTAGGTACAACATTTTTAAATAATTGCTATTTTATGAAAAATGAGATCATCAAATTATATAAAAGTTAAAGTTTTACACTTGTGATATTATTTTTGTAACTTAACATTCAGTAAAAGATATGTATCATAAAGTTCTCTACCCTTCAACAACCCAAGCCGTTTGCTAGTGTCTCCTTCTGGTTTGTTCACATACTACTTATCAGATGGTGCTTCCTGAAGCTCCTTCTACTAGATGTTCTTATTATGCTGCTTTAGACTTTGTATACGTTGATATTTATTTAGAGACACTGCTTTTTATGGATTGCTAATATGAGTTTGTTCCCAAACTGCTGATCTCCTCACTTTGCTGGGCAAATAATCCCAGCAACCCTACAGAGGACCCTTATTTCCACCACATATATCTGTTATCTCATCCTTTTAGCCACAAAATAAAGTTCATGTCATAGTTGAGGATGGGGATGCAGACTAACTGGTAAATTGAGATCATACCACTCAAATGCCCTGTATTTGCTGGAAAATACTGAATTTAACATTACAGTGACAGGATGCCAGGTATTTCCAATTGTCCCCTTTAAATTCATATTTGGACATTTGTTTTCCCCCTTTCCATGCCAACAACTGCATCATCATCATCATCATCATCATCATCATCATCCTGTGAGTGCAGCATCAATTTGATGATGTCATTACTAGATTCATGACCACTAGCTGCAACTAAATGTAGAGTTACAATTATCACAGGTCAGATTGGATCAAAGGGAACCCTGTGTCCACTGTTCTGAATGAAAGTGGTCAAACTTAGAATGTATGAGGCACATTATTTATCTGCCACATAAATAACAGCAGAAGGCATCCTATGTCTGGAAGCATTCCTGCCTCTGTACAGGATACCATGTCATCAGAAATGGAACAGAGTTACTTAATTGAGAATGCCACAATCCCACATTCCCTGACCAGCCTTCTGCCATTCCTTGGAATACTTGACAGTGGCATTTTGTACCAGAAGATAAAAGCTGATTGGAACTGCAGAATATGTTTCGGTTTATGCTCTTTTCACATATTACTTTACTGACCTTAGTGTTGCAGCCAGTTAATGAATCAGTTTTGTGCTTATTTGAATAATTTTAAGTTTCCATCTTTTTCTCATAGTGTATAATGTCTATCCTGGATAGGGAAATTGCATTTGTACAGCAGTTAGCACATCAGCAGATAATTCATCAACTTGAAAGTCTTCCATTTTGCAGTCCAGTAGTAGACACAGAGGGGAGAAGGTTGAAAAGCAGGATGAGTTGTTTGAAAGACATGCAAGTTTTTAATTAGCAGGCACTGTATATGGCAGATAGGGAAAGAAAGAGCTGTGCAAAGTATCAATAATGGAATGCATAATTCTTATGTACAGAAGGGCAAAATAATTCCATTTAGAAGCTGAACACACTGATTTGCTTCACTTAGCATCCTTCAATGTAAAAGATGCCACATGCATTTGTGTGTCTGTCATTCTCAGGACCATAGCATAAAAAATAGTCTGTGGAGGATAGAGATAAAAGGATGGAGAAGCCAGCTGTGTTGTCAGCTAGTTTGAGAGGAGTATCTGCACCAGTGAAATAAAAGGAAAAACATATAAATTAAAAAAGCAAGGCATTCCTGAAGGTATAGGGACAAGATGTTGCTTTTTATCCAGGTTCAGTTAGAAGCAGGATTGATATTCTAAAGTCAGGTAAAGCTGATTGAAATGAAGACACACTCATACCAACCTGTCAAATTTGTTTTCTCGGTAAGCAGATAAAAATGAAGTCTTTAAAAATTGCAAGACTGGCCATTTAATAGTAACAAAGTTAATATGATCTATTAAGAATATAGCAGGTATGTGGTGAATCCTTTTTTTATTTTTCATTTTTTTTTCAGGCTGAGACGTAATCACACCTCTAAGTGTTTTCTCAAAATATTATGTAGATGGACACATGCACACACACACACACACACACACACCTTTCCTTTTAGGCAGCTCTTACGCAATTCATGTAGACTTATGTTTATACCAAAAAAAATTTACATTAGTCATTTATAGTCGAAGCTTAATAAAATGTGACTTTCATCCACATTGGGCCCCCCTCACCCCCACTAGCAGTTATAGCTACTTTGTTAATTGTCTACACCCCTTCTCATTATGAAAAAATAAATTACGTGTAGCCATTAAGAAGCTTGGTCTAAATTTGTAATTGGCCCAAAGCACTGTCTGGTTAAGTGACTTTGTAAAGGATAGGAAATTAATAGGAGACCAAATCAGAGATGTTTTGCAAAAGTGGAGATAAATAAAAGCAGATTACTCTAAGGCGCAAGTTATCAGATCAGGTTTTTCATGTTGTGAAACTCTAATGGCTGACATTGCCTAATTGTAATCCTCAGTGATTTATCCAAGAAAAAAAAGTTTGGCAGTTGGGTAGTGGATTAAGGCTAGGGTATTACACACACACACACACACACACACACACACACACACACACACACACACACACACACACACACACACACACACTGGCTCGGCTTGTGATTGCTCTGTATCTGTCACAGAAGGCTTGTACTTCAAAGCTGCTCTGGTAAATCCAGCACTTGTTTGTGTGCCTGGAAGTTAAAGTCTCACACATCATTTAGCCTGCGTGAGATGCAGATGCTGGATACTCATTTGCATTAGCTGGATGGATGTATCCCAACCAGAAATTTGCATGCTACACTAAGAGCAGAGAAAAAAACTTTTAAAGCAACAGTACATGTAACAGGGGAATGACACTGATAGTATGAAAGCTTTTTTTTCTTTTTCAAAGGTGCACAGAGGCTAACAGCATTAAATGCTGTGGTTGGTTCCCCAGTAAGCAACAGGCCCCAGGCAGCTGCCTAGGTCAACTTGTAGTAGATTCAGCCCTGCCTACAAGTGCTTCCTCAGGCTTAAACCTAAGGTTTAACCTGAAGAAGCATTTGTAGGTGTGAAAGCTATATTTATCTTTCGTTTATTGTTATTAAATTCTTTTGACTGGAGTTGGATTGAGCCGGACCTTTTTCTTGTTTTTCACCTTGCAAGAGCCCTAATCTAGGTTTTCCATATCTTTACGTTGAGAGGGATGCTCTAGACCTTCATACCAGGACTCAGCAGTACCGTCTGGCACAATCCCTGCAGTACTGCTGCAGTTGCATCTGTTTAGCCCATTTTTTTTCTTCTTGTTGAGCATCATATATTGTTCAATGGCTACCCTTCCTTTTCCCAACCAGCCAGTTCATTCTTCCTTCGGGGACAA
Source organism: Protopterus annectens (assembly GCF_019279795.1). Classification (NCBI taxonomy): domain Eukaryota; kingdom Metazoa; phylum Chordata; order Ceratodontiformes; family Protopteridae; genus Protopterus; species Protopterus annectens. Next base: position 1,102,485,716 of record NC_056746.1, read on the forward strand.
AAGCCAGGCACTCTCCAGCCCAGGTGAGAGCCTTTTGATCCATCTGATCCTTGGATGGAAGTTCTAAACAGTCCATTTGTCTACTGACAGAGGAAAGAACCTATTGATAGTGAGCAGGTCAGATTACTAGACCTGATATTCTCCCTTCCCCTCCCCTTTGCTTTGAAATCCTAATTGCATTGATATGATGCTGAACATGAGGAGCGCATGTGCCTCCAGCCACATGCTGAATTCCAGCACCAGGCAGCATATGTTACATAGGCTCAAGCTCTTCTGATGCTATACCTAGTGGGTCCTCTAGACATCAAATAAGCGGTTAGTCAGAATCACTGCCCTTCAGCAAGAATGGCTGAGCTGCCAACATCTCCTCCCTCCCAACCCATCCAGCCACTAATCAAAAATGGGTTGCCTGGTTCACAGTCAGAGTTTTATCCTTCTATGGTGTGGGAGTGGGTGCGGGTGCTTTGTGGTAAAGCTCTTGGCCCCCCACACTCTCTCATACACATGTTCCTGTGATAACTGCCTTCACTTGTGGTAGCAGCTCTGGCTCTATTCCTCACTTCAAGGCAAAGTCCACGGCAGCAGATGTAGGACAGCAACCAAATCTGTTAACTCAAAGAGCACTTTATTTGTGGAAAAATAAATAATGAAATAAGTTGATAAAATAAGTTGAATTGCAGCAATAAATCAGCAATAAATCAAGTGCTTTCATCTCTGTTCATTCAGAGACTTTTTCAAGATAAAGCTCACAGTCAATAGTCCCTTTTTAAAATAGTAAAACACAACCCCCTAATTACACTCCACCAATAAGTTGCATTCATCAATTAGAATCTCATAAATTATTCAACTAATAAATCCAAAAGTGAGGCAAGTACTGTCACGCTGTATATGAAGAAACTTCACATTATTAAAATAATAAAAGCTTTTATTGTTTTAATAAAGTGAAGTTGCTTCATATACAGCGTGGTAGTACTTGCCTCAATTTTGGATTTATTATTTGGATTTTTTTGGCAGTACTTTTAGTGGAAGGAGTCCTTTACTTTTTGTTCTTTACTTATAAATTATTCAACAGCTGGATAATTATTTTTTTAAAAAGTATAGAAACTGTATAAAAGATAAATAACACTCTCATTGAAAACCATAAAATGCATAATATGTTGCAATAAAAGCATTCACCATCCAAACATTTAAAATAAACTGTATGTATATGTATATACATGTGCATATTTCTCTTTTCATCTATTTATCTATCTAGTGCCTTCAATTTGAGAAAACACGCTAAAGAGAGGGCATCATTTATACCTGGCCAACTTGTTACATTCATTCTAATTTGCCATATAGCCTCCTGTTTTTCTAATTGGAGTGTCCATGGGCCAGCCCTTGGGTCACTTTCAAGTCCATCCAGAATCATAAACTTAAAAGCATGGTCAGGGACATCATTACAGTGTTTTGCAAGGACATTCGTCTCTTTTTTCAACTTTATATCTCTAAGGTGTTTGTAAATTCTACTTTTAAGCTTCCTTTCAGTTTTTCCAATGTAATATGCTGGGCATTTGATGCACAAAGCGTAATATATCACTCTCTGTTTGGTACGAACCTTTCTTTTTTATCTTTACCATAGTCCCATTTATTACACAGGAGGGTTTCTCTAAAACGTGTGTACACATTGTGCATGACCCACATTTTTTCATATAGCCTATTGTAGATTTCTTAATTTTTGCTTCAAGAATATTTTTTAACAAAGGTTTAGTTTTATGTCTAAAAATGTTTCTGATGGGTAAGTTATAGAACCTCGCCCATCAACAATGGGTCTCATACGGGGGTCCTGTAAGGATTAATGTATTTTTGGTAGTCCAAAAATACATGGTGTCTTTGGATACAATACTGTTAAGAAATTTAGTTCATCCATGGAAATGGATTCTTCAAAAAACAAATCATTGAGCTCATTACGAGTTTAATTATCTGCTCCATTCAGTTGGTTAAGTGAACTGTTGTCATGTGTTTCACTCATCAATACCCTTCTCATTCTCTGATTATAATCCATAATATCCATAATCACAGCCCCTCCCCCTTTATTTGGTGTAATAATTCTGAGACCAGAGTTACATTTCAATTCCTGTAAACATTCTAATTCATAAACATTTAAGTTATTGCCCCTTCCATTTCTTTTTAGATTCCTTAAATCAAATTCACATAACTTGTGGGACCCTCCCCCATGAGACCCATTGTTGATGGGCGAGGTTCTATAACTTACCCATTAGCAACATTTTTAGACATCAAACTAAAACCTTTGTTAGCTAATGAAAATTCCTTATGTGTAGACTCATGGGATTTTTTGGAGAGGATTAACTGGTTGGAATTTAATGAAGCAGAGATTTTTATAACCTTGGTTATGAAAGACCTATATACAGTGATACCACATGATCTGGGTGTGGAATGGTTTTGTGAGTACTTACATGAGAGAGGAATTCCTCAACCAAAAATAAATGTTTATGAACAACCTTTAAACCTGGTATTAAGGAATAATTTTATATTTTTCAATAAAAAATACTTTCTTCAGAGAAAGGTTCGTGCCAGACTGAGAGAGTGGTATATTGTGCTTTGTGCATCAAATGCCGGCATACTATATGGAAAAACTGAAAGGAAGCTTAAAAGTAGAATTTACGAATACCTTAGAGATATAAGGTTGAAAAAAGAGATGAATGCCCTTGCAAAACACTGTAATGATTTCCCTGACCATGTTTTTAAGTTTATGATTCTGGATGGACTTGAAATTGACCCAAGGGGTGGCCCATGGACACTCCAATTACAAAAACAGGAGGATATATGGCAAATTAGAATGAATGCAACGAGTTGGCCAGGTATAAATGATGCCCTGTCTTTAGCATGTTTTCTCAAATTGAAGGCACTAGATAGATAAATAGATGAAAAGAGAAGTGGGCACGTGCATATACATATACATTCAGTTTATTTTAAATGTTTGGATGGTGAATATTTTTATTGCAACATATTATGCATTTTATGGTTTATAATGAGAGTGTTATTTATCTTTTATACAGTTTCTATACTTTTCAAAAAAGAATTACCAGCTGTTGAATAATTTATGAGATTCTAATTGATGAATGTAACCTATTGGTGGAGAGTAATTGGAGGGGGGGGGGTTGTCTTTTACCCTTCTTTTGACAATGTAGGCCTTTTCTGAGTTCACTATTTCTCCCACATCCCAAAACATAATGCAGTTGAACTGGCAATCATCCATATTGCTAAAAGATGTGGATGCCATGTGACAGTCAATGTGAGTAGGTGTGTGAGATCATATATGCACTAGTGTTTATGTGCATGCCCTACAATAAACAAGCACCCTACCCAGAATAGGTCTTTTTGTGTAGTACCTGCTGAATAGGATATGTTCCATCTCCCTTACAACTCATATCTGGATAAAGTGGGTTATCAGAGAATGAATGAATGAAACAGAATGGTATTATGAAACTTAAATCTGTGTCTAACCACCCATACACAAATAATAGATGAATGTCGTGTGGAAAGATGTAAGGGAATCTTCAAATAAGTGATTACCTTTATTGTAAGCTCTGCAACATGAGAAAGATACTTTTCTTTTTTAGTATGATAATGAGTTACATCTATCCATGAGTACTATGCTGGCAATGTTATTCTTTTTTTTTAATTTGTTTGGTTCCCCCTTAACATCATGCTGCCAGTCAAGATCTCCAGTGCCCATGTCCATGTTGGGACTACCAGCTAATCTCCTATCCCTCAGATTTATTCTGGTGTTGCTTGCACCAACTGCGGATCCTAAGGATGTCCTGGGAGCTTGACCATTTTTGCATCTGTTCAGGTTTGTTATCCTTCATATGTCATACACACTCACTCCCTCACTTCCCTCACTCATGACATACATCTGAGGACAACTCCTTTCTTGAGATCATGCCTCCCCTTAGGTAGCATCATAGATGGATGTCCTCCTACCGAGGATGGATATGCCCATTCATCCATGCTGCTGCACCAGTTGCCCGAGCCACTAATCGAACCTGTGGCCATCTGAGCAATAGTCAAGGCTTTATCCCTCTATGCCTCCAGAGAGGCTCTGGCAATGTTATTCTTGAACAAAATCTTGCATTCCGTTTGGGAGGGATCTATATTAGAAGAACAAACGCTTAAAATGTCGAGCACCACTTTTTCAACATGTTTTAAGTGAACTCTCTTATAAGTTAAAGCTCTAAAGATCTAAAACGTTAAGTTAGAAATGTCATAGTTGGCCAACACATGCAAATGTAGCAGTGACGTAAAGATGTGTACATTACGAATTATGTATGTTTACCTTAATTTTAGTGTGATCTAAGAGTTGGTATATATAATTAGCAGGGGGTGTGGGGAGCGCAGGGGGGTACAGTCCCCCTGCAAAAATTAGAAAAAAATTAGTGTATGTGTGTTAACTGGTTTGTGTTTCAGGAAAGTGCCGTTTTGGTCAAGTGTAATTTTGGAGATTTACTGTTGGCAATTGGTATGGTTACTTCATTTACTTTACAAACAGGAAGGATTGTAGCGTATATTTAGGGTGTTCGTTACAAGTGAAATTTACCATTTTCAGTTCATGTTCAATGTGGCAGTGGGGGATTGGTGCTGGACATCTAAAATATTTAGAGTATGTCGGTTTCAGTTTTCTCAGCTTTAGCTTATAAGAGCACTTGCTTAAAACTTGTCAACAAATGTGTTCAACATTTTAAGCATTTGTTCTTATAATATAGATGCTATGGGAGTTGGTGAAAGTCCATGTGCAGAGACAGCTTCCAAAAACACATCAGCATATAAATGAGAGGCAACAGAAAAGTACTACTGAGGATCAGAAAGTACTGACATATGGCAAAATCGCTTCAAGGACTGGTCTCAAAGGTGCACTGTTGATGTAACGCATAATACATAGCAATGGTATGTAAACCAATTAAATGTTCAATGACTGAAAGATCATCAGCCAGATAAATAATTAATAAATGACTGGGAAGCAAATACATGATTTAAAAGATAATGCCTGGAAGTGAATACCACTGGCCATTCATTAGTGGCAATCCCAGGATCCTAACCAAAGATGGATGCAGGAGCTAATGTGTGACATGAATAGGGTAACTAACCAAGACTAGTACCAGAAGACAATGAAAAGAAAGATGAATGACAGATGAGCCACTCCAATGGTGTAGAGGGATAAAGCCTTGACTGTAGCCCATGAGTAGTGCACAAAGGGATGACAGGTCAGCCATCCCAATGGTGTAGAGGGATAAAGCCTTGACTGTAGCCCATGAATAGTGCACAAAGAGGGATGACAGGTCAGCCATCCCAATGGTGTAGAGGGATAAATCCCTGACTATGGCCCAGGTGACCTGGATTTAATTAGTAGCTCAGGTGAGTGGTGGACTGGCAGGGAAGGATGGGCATTTATTGATGACACTTGCTAAGGAGAGGGTTTGTCCAAAGAGTGGATTTGCCCTCAGGTGCAGTCAATGAGACAAGGAATAGACTAGGTAGGGCATATACAAATGGACAAATGCAAAGATGGTTGAGCACTCAAGACAGGATCTACACCTAGTCCCAGCATAACAAGAGTAAGTCCAGGGGGAGTAGTAGATTTGGTGGTAGACCCAGCCTGGATGTGGGGCACTGGGAAGTTGGGCCAGTAGAATGATGTTAAGGGGACATGACCAAACAGTTTCTCATTTCAAAAAGGATGATAAACCTTTTTGGCCATGGAGGGATGAATGTGTAAAGTCAAACATTTTACTTAACAAGAGAAATGTTGCTATTACAATGCTCAAGTGTTATAACTGTGCGATTACTACAAGTCCAGTGATGTCATGCAGAGCCATAACTTGAATGGGATGACAAAGACAGCCTTAGAGATGTAACTAGGGTGGGGCACAGGAGGCAGCTGCTCTGGGTGCAAGGTGCTGGGGGCATGATCAGCAGATGCTGATGAGATGGTGGTGCAGTAGCAGCTTTCAGAAATGAATGCTGATACTGTATTTGTTGTCAAGGCTGAAAAACCTCAGCACTTTATGTGTAGTATTTAACTGCAGCAAGTTGCTAGTAACATTTGTACCAAATATCTTCTTACTTTTTTTTTTTTTATTTTGGTCGTCAACTCAGAGAAGTGTTTTTTTTGTCATCGCCTTAAAGTTGAGGGGGACACTGGAGTGGAGAGTTTCCCAGGGTGACATATTGCATAGCCATGGCTGTCATCACCTCCAAGCACAAGTTGTTAGAGTGCATGACTGGCAGATTCAAAATGGGTAGAGCAGTGGTACCTTTTATTTATGAAGCTGCAAGGGTGCTCATTACAATGTTACAGGTGTAGCAAGCAAGTAAGCAGTATAGCAGCGTGCTGCCATTACAGTTCTTTTTTTTTTTTTTTTTCATTTGGTCTTAAACGTTTGGAAGCTCTTTGAGAAGAGTTTTTGCAACTTTGAATTGAGGAGAGTGCCAGTCAAGGGAACTGACAAAGTTATGAGATTGCCTAGCTACGGCTCTCATTTTATTTTGCAGTCTGAAACATACCGTGTTAAGTAATGACATAAAGTTCATGTTCACATTTCCTTAGGCTGAAATGTAAAAAGGGAGAAGTTTTGCATGTGTCAGGTAACAGCTCTGCACATGCGTACTGGTATCTCAGCTGCAGTGTGACATTCAGAAATTCATTAATATGCACTTGGTTGAAATATCCATTTAGCAAACATAATTGAGGTTGTTAGAATTTGTCCTTGCAGCCACAGTGTTCATTATAATATGTTTGGGAGAGCAGGGAGTGAAGTTTTCATCATGGAGGTGTAGGTAGCCTGCCCCCCACAGAAGAAAAATGTAGTTTTAGAAACACATGTTGATCATCATTATTTAAGACAGAAATGGTTTTCCGATCACTATTTTTCAAATGAATATAACTGAAGCCATGCATATTGGCTGGCCATGGTCGCATGCAATTTTATTAAAAAAAATATATATGCAAGGAAAAGTGTGGATAAAGCCTTCTATATGTGGAATTTTGGTGGGGCATTTCCACCCCTCCAAAACAAGTTGCAACAAAGTCATCCCACCACCACTAAAGAAAAGGGAGAAGTCCTGAGAATGGAATTTTTGCTAAAATCCTTATGTACATTAACTGAGAGCAGCTTGTTTAAGTAACAATGTGCTGGATTTCAGTTCTTGTCTCAATGCATTTGCTAATGTTTATTTTGTAATGGACCTGATGACAAACACACAACAATAGCTGATTTCTTTCCCTTATTATCCTGAGGAATAATCCTAGTGATTTGGCATCCTCATCTGTTTGAAAGAGTGGTGTTCTAAGTAATTGTTCTGTTTCTTTTAAATATCCCATTTCCTTAGTACTAACACTCCTGATCTATATATCATATAATCACAATAACTCTTCATTATAATCATCATCATCACCAAAATCAGTCCCTTTTCCATTGTACATGGAGTCCTGTGTGCTGTGTAAATTGTCACCATCTGTCTTGATTTGCATTTACTCTTCTACCTCCTTCCTTAGTCATGGCTGCCTGACCCAGCTCTTCTCTTATACAATCTGTTCATCTCATGGCTGGGTATCCTTCTCTCCACTTGCCTTCTTTCTGTCTCTCTCAAATCAGCTGAAGCATATTATATTCTGCTTTCATATGAGCAGACTATCATCATATGTTGCCCTTGACCTTCTCTGCAACTGGGGCTTCTTTGGCTGCTGATGTGATATCATCACTTCTTTGTCTCTCTCAGAGTGTACCTTACCTGAGTATGTAAATTAGCACAGCCAATCATGTTAAATAACATGCCAAAAGGCTGCATTCCTCTATTACTTCCAATGGGAGACAGTGCGCTATAGGTGAGGTCAGGGAGTTCAGTGGAGAGAGGTGTGTGTGTTAGTGGCAGTGTGTATGTGCATGATCGGAAAGGTATGAATGGTCTTGGGTGGCTGTGTGCGTGTTTGTGTGTCTGCCTGACTGATCACAGTAGGGAGGTTAGTTAGGGGATTGGTAGAGTAGGCACACATTGTGTGTGTGTGTGTGTGTGTGTGTGTGTGTGTGTGTGTGTGTGTGTATGTGTGTGTGTGTGTGTGTGTGTGTGTGTGTGTGTGTGTGTGTGTGTGTGTGGGTGTCAGGTGTATGTATGGATGAATGAACAATGGGTGAGTGTGTCTGTAATTGTGCCAGTGTGACAGTGGATTGTCACATGTAAAGTGTGTGTGTGTGTGTGTGTGTGTGTGTGTGTGTGTGTCACTGTGTCTGGGGATGTATGTTGGTGTGTGTGAAGATTAACTGAGGGTGGTATTAGCCAGAGGCATAGTTCTCACCTTCTGCCAACTTTAGTGGCAAAAATAATGAAATAATGAAAACCTATCATCAGGGACAATGTTAAAAAATTACATTAATTGACTTAAAACATGAATAGAATAAGAACTATTGCAACACAAGGCATTTTCTGAACAATAACAAGTCTGGAACTCTACTATCTGGCATTACTGACTTACTGCAATCCTCTGTAATCATTTGACAAGTGCCAGGGCACACGTGTGTATGTATGCTTGCACACATTGGTCAATGGGTGATTGTGCCTGTGAATGACATCACATGGGGGTGGAGGTGAAGTATGCTGTGTGACTGTGTGGGAGAATGCCTGTGTGTGTATGTGTGTGTGTGTGTGTGTGTGTGTGTGTGTGTGTGTGTGTGTGTGTGTGTGTGTGTGTGTGTGTGTGTGTGTGTGTGCGTGCGTGTGTTTGAATACGTATATGTGTAGGAGGGATGAATGTGCCAATGTGATGCATGGACTGCCAGTGGTAGTTCAGCATAGGCATCACCCCCCCCCTCCTTTTTCCAATTTTGTACATAGAAGTGAGGTGCCACATCGTCAGTGAAGATCACATACAACCAATGTTCACACAGCTGGTTGGCTAACGTGGCTGTTATAATTACTAATGAAAAAGTCTGCTTGGAACTGGTGGTTATTACACACAATTCGGACATAATGCAAATTAGCAGATAATGTGGACTTTTTTATTGCGGGTAAACATGACTCTGAATTGCATTTTCTGCATTCATGTTAACTGCACCTTTCAGCAATAACAGTTTACACAAGTACAGGGAAGGCCTTTGAATCCAAGCCCTGGACTTTCCCAGACAATACTGAATAAGCCATGTTACCATACCATTATATTCTTAGTTCAGCTTACAAAATAAAGTGACCTCCATGCATAAAAGCAATCAGCTGGTCCTCTTAACCAGTAGTCTGCTACTGATATAATAGGCTACAATGTCTTGCTAATAACAATACAGGAATTGATGGAATTCTGAGTTGTTTAAAATGTTGTAAAATGATGTGCCAGTGTTGCTCATAATTTGCACCATATACAGAAAACAGTGATGATTATAGTACAAAACTTCAAACTGTATTCTAGTGCAGAAAAGGGCAATGCTAAAGAATGCCCACATCACTGAACCGTTGCACTTGTTTGACATACTAGCAAGGTGATGGTTATAAATACTGTAAGTTGTACCCCTTTAATGTATAGAACAAAACCACCAGATGGACATTCTGATCTAAGAAGAGGTAGAATTACTTTTGCTTTACTTTCTACCCTAAAGCCTTTGATTCTATGGACTATTACAAACTACAACAAGCTCTTAGAGAAATTGAGTTATATCTTATTTACTTCCTGAAGTATATGTACTCGGACCAAAAAGCAACAGTAAAACCTGAATATAGAAAAACTTAATGGTTTACGCTTGTGAATGGAGTGCAAAAAGACTGTGTACTGTCACTTGACTTATTTACAGCTCCATAGCTGTGTCAACCAGCACCCCTCCTTCCTCACCCCCCACCCCACTCCACTCACAGCTAAGAAGCAATAAAAAAGGTCTTCTCAATGATTAAGAGCAAAAAGCAAAAAAGCAGGTGTTTTTGCTCTGAAACCATATGAAGCAAGCGACTTCCTATAAATGTAACAAGCATATTGCTACAATTTAATCACCACACAATGAGCACTTCAGAGGAAACACTTCAGAGCATCAGAACGGTGAGAGTATTCCCTAAAATGAAGAATTCTTAAAAAATTACTCAATAGTGCGTAAAAGTGAATGCGCTTTTAAGAAAACATAGTACGTCTTGATTGTTGTCTATTTATTTACTATTTCATGATGAGAAAAAAGGGAATGGGATGAAGACATGAATGGATATAGTGTTTATCAAAGCTAGGAACACAGATTCTTGCTTTGCCAAACATAAAACGTATCAGCGTAATACACAAGTAGACAGTAATAACTACAATAAAGATAATATAATGAATATTCGATGGTAAAATGGATAAAGCTACCTTAATAATCCATTGTGTGTGAGCTGTAATCCCCTACCTCCACATGTTTCCTAATTACATCTTCTAGCTTCTGGCTTCAAGGTCACCACTGGCACAAAAGAAAAGATAAGACAGTACTCAGCTGAATTCCATTCATCTCTGACTGTTCAGTGTGAGCTGCTTTCAACTAAATGGTTTCAGTGAATTAATAAAGTTAGGTGCTCTGATTTATAAGACTGCTTCTAGATAACTCTATAAAATACATTATACAAATCTGAGTAATTCAGGTAAAACTGATGAGCGGTAGGAGAAAAAATGCACTGGTTTTTAACTATAAGTGTATTTTCTCTCGTGGATAAATAATGCAGTTTACTTATGCGGTATCATATGTTGTTGTTGTGTCTTTCGGCTTTCCCCGGTTAGGGGTCGCCACAGCGGAACTCCGGTCCGCTCATGATTGGCAGTAGAATTTTACGTGCTGGCTTGCTGGGCCTAACGCACAACCTTCAACGAAGGAACGCCCATTCACGCATGTCGCCACACAGAAGACGCTCTAACTGAGAATCGAACGGGCAACGTCTGACTGTGAGGCGACAACGCTACCGCAGCACCACCACTTATGCGGTATCATATACACTTCAGAATAATGATATGAACATGGGAAAATTCTTTACGCTTGGTGTAATAACCTGACCATGTTATTACTGCAAAAATTATTAAAACCAAAGAATAATATTATAAAAGTTCATTTAAGTATGAAGAATAGTAGAATCTTCTACCTAAAGACCAAACGTGAAGATATCTGCCTTTTCAGTACAGAGTCTGCCTCTGAAAATCCTATTGGAAAGATGATAGCGATAATCTAGTTAGAATTCAATGACGAACAATGGGAAATAAATCTTTTGCGGCATATGACTAAAATGGTTTTCTGTTTAAAATTTGGGGAAAAGGAAAGAAGGGGGGAAGCTGATCTCATTATTCATCACTTTAAAACTTGTAATGACCTCCTTTAAGTTTCATCCATGCCAGCAGAATACATTCCTTAGGGTCAAACAACACAATCTAAATAAAAATCTACCTAAGCAACAGAGACCTCCAAAGCAGACATCCAAGCAAACACTACCTCAAAACAAAACACACACAACACATAACCCACAAAGTCAGTGTGCCAAGCAGCCACAGCCCTTAAGGCTGAATAACACATCTGATACTCTTGTTATAGGTGACTCTATTGTCAGACACACTGACGTCCCGCTCACTAGGCTGAATAAAGAGAAGGTCATGGTGAGCTGCCTGTCGGGTGCTAGGATCCGACACATAACGCAAGCACTCAGGTCACTGCAAAGCAAATACAAATATGACTCAGTCATTGTACATGCTGGTGTGAATGACCTGAGATGTACCTCCCTGGACTACATGAAAAGAGACATAGAGGAGCTCTCTGATCATGTAGCCCAGGCTAGTATGACCCTGACCTTGAGCAGCATCTTACCCTCACCTAGAATGATGCCACAGTACAAAAACAAAATGATCGATTTTAACAACTGGCTAAAATTTTGGTGTCATTCAAAGGGGATCCAGTGTCTGTCAGCCTGGGATGACATGCTCGACAAGCCACGTTGCTTCGCTAGGGATGGCTTGCACCTGTCACCACTGGGCTTTTGGATATTGGCAAAGGCTCTTGCCACCCCCATAGTGCCTTTTTTAGGCAAGGCTCAAAAGTCAAACCCACCCCCATAAACAGCACAAGGAACAACAAACTAAGGGTAATGCTGCTAAACGCCAGAAGTCTTAACCTCAAGATGCACGCACTCGAAGCTCTCCTCAGTATGGAGAACACCGATATCTGTGCAGTGACAGAAACCTGGTTCAAGGCTCCAGAGAGCACCCCAGCACTACCAAGCTATACCTCATATCATGCTTTTTGGCCCCAAAACCTGGACCGAACCACAAAAGGAGGGGGAGTTTCCATATTTATCAAGGATATCCACACCTCCAGGTTAGTGGCATTGCACGAAGTATCGGAGACCATCCATGTGCAACTAACAGTGGGCAAGACTGCTTTTCAGTTTATAGCATCCTACAGACCACCCTCTCAAAGTCAGGAATCCCACTCGGCTTTCATGAAAACATTGGAGAACATGAAGATCTCTCCAAACACCATTATATTGGGCGACTTCAACTACCCAAACATTGACTGGGAGCACTACTCACGCCCCAGCACCTTAGCCCCAAGATTCCTAGAAATTATAAACTCAAATGCTATGGAACAACTAGTCACCACTCCCACAAGAGGGGACAACATACTAGACCTGATCATTACCAACATGGGGACTCTATGCTCCACACCAGAAGTATATCCCTCATTGGTAAGATCAGATCATAAATTAATTTCACTGGATGTCCACATCCCGACCCCCAGCCCAGAAAACCACAGTGAAAAACTTCTCAAAAGCGAACTTCTCACTTCTCAAAACCGAAGTGGAATTCTTCAAGGCCCCAGGGCCAGTGGAAACTACGGCCCAAACTGCAGAATCCTATATAAATGCATTCTACGGACATCTCCAGGAATGCATGGATCATGGTATCCCAAACAAAACCAAGACCCAATCATCCAAAGGCAGGCATCCAGTCTGGTGGACCCCTGCCATAAATAAACTGTACAACAGAAGGAGGAAGCTACTACATGATAGAGCAAAATCCCTAATAGGGAAGGCATCTCTGATCAGTACTAGCAAAAAATTACGATCCCTCATAAAATACTCCAAGGCCTGCTTCGAGAGAAAAATTGGACAGGACACCAAAGACAATCATAAGGCTTTTTTCAGTTATGTTAGAAACCTGGGATGCAACTCCCAGACTTGTTCTGAGTTGATTCTAAATGACAAAAAATACCCTGAACCCACAGACATCGCCAATATCCTGGCAGACAGGTTCATTGCAAACTTCTCCACCCCCTCCCCCCCAAAAGAGCAAGTATCTATCCCGGCAGAGGGCTGCCTCCCAAACATCTCAGATGATCAGGTGAAGGCTGCCCTCTCCAAAGCAAAAAGCACTGCTTCCATGGGACCAGATGGCATCCCAGGTTGCATCCTACATGAACTCCAAGAGGAACTAATCCCTCAAATAAAACAGCTATACAGTCTCAGCCTCACTACAGGATATGTGCCCACAGAATGGCGTACAGCAACAGTGGTCCCACTCCACAAAGGTGGAGCCTCTACGGACCCTGGAAACTATCGCCCCATAAGCCTGACTAGCTTAGTCTGCAAGGCTATGGAGAGGATCATCATGGAGCTCATAAACAAAGACATTGGGGACCTACAGACACTAGATCCTACCCAGTTCGGCTTTGTCAAGGGCAGATCCTGCCTTTTGAACCTGGTTGACTTCTTTGAAACAGTCACCAAAGCCATAGATGAAGGGAAGGTAGTCCACACAGCCTATCTGGACCTTGCAAAGGCATTTGACACAATATCCCACTCGGGCATCATAGATAAGCTATCCAGTTTAAATATAAACCCCTATGTCACAAAATGGGTCACAAACTGGCTCAAAGACAGAACCCACAGAGTGAGAGTTGCTGGAGCTATGTCAGACTCGAAACCGGTCACAAGTGGCGTCCCACAGGTTTCTGTCCTGGGACCACTCTTGTTCGGTATATACTTTTCCGAGGTACAGGCAAACGTGGGAGGACTATGGCTCACCAAGTTCGCAGACGGCTGCAAACTAGGCACCATAATCAACTCTCCAGCTGACACAAACATCCTTCAAAAAGGTCTCACAGAGACAGATAACTGGTGCCAGCGCCATGGTTTAAAGGTAAATGCCAAAAAATGTATAGTCATACCCTTTGGCAAAAACAATGTGCCCACAAATTACCACATAGGTGGAAACCCATTAAATACAGAGAAAGTTATTAGGGACCTGGGGACCCAAGTTGATAGCAATCTCTCCTTTGAAAACCACATTGCCAAAGTGGTTAGAAAGACCTTCTACATAGCCCACCTCATCACGAAGGGTTTCACATCTAGATCAAGAGAGGTAATCGTGCCCTTTATTCATCCCTCATCAGGCCCATCATAGAATACAATGCCCCTTTTGGGATGTACCTTACCCAACACCTGCAGCAATTAGAAAGACCCCAAAAGTATCTCACCAAGAGGATCAAGGGTCTCAAACAGATGCCATATGCTGCTTGGTTAAAAAAACTCCAGCTCTACTCAGTTGCATACCGCCTACTTCGAGGCGATCTATGCCTGACATACAAAGCTATGTCAAATCCAGAATTAATAAACATGCTCCACCTCAGTAAATCTAAATCCCTTAGAGCCGCACGCTCAAGGGACTTGAACCTCAGCACAGAAATAAATAGAACTTGCTGGAGGGACAGGTTCATAACCCAGAGGCTCCCTTCACTCTGGAATAGAATTCCAGTTCATGTGAGGCAGAGCACCTCACTGAATCTCTTCAAGAAGAATCTCGATAGGTGGATGGGGGATCGTAGGTTTGTCCCAGGGATTACTCCCGTGTCACTATTAGACAGAGGCACAGTAAACTAAACCTTAAAAAGGGCACAGTATACTCAAAACAAGGGGTGGCATAAGCCATACAGAATCGGGCTAGGCTTATAATTGCCCCAGGGCAGATAGCCTAGTATGAACCTATGAACCTATGAACCTATTAGTTTATTAGCAAGTCCCTGTAATGATTTTTCTGTGGTAATACCAAAATATGGAAAACCCCTTCCCTTAAAGTTTTTATCATTTTTGTGCTGATTTAACCTAGGACATGTTTTATTTAGCAGAAGGATTTGCAGAACAGAGCTACTTGCATCTGACGTGGAATTTATATGGCAAAATTAGTCTGATGTTTTTCCTAAAATTTATTTTTATAAAGCTGGTAGGGAATTACTCATATTAAATAGCATTTCCAAAATAATTTCATGATACGAAAAGCTAGAACATTCAACAAACTTCTAAAAGTATAAATGTGTTATGTAAAAGTGGCTTTAAAACTGTTTTAAACATTTACATAACATCAGACTGATATAAATAGCACTTAACTTTATCTTTATCTGGAAAAGGGAGATCATGCCCATGGCCTCCATGATGGCTTTTGTCTTACAAAGTCAACTCAGGGAAATGATTTGCCACTTTATAATACATACTTTGTGCAACATGCATGCATAGTCAATGTGGAAAAAGAAGTCAGGCAAAAACTGTAAACAATATGCAAGATGGCTGCACAAACAGTCTGGGATTCATACATGGCAAGTGCAAGGCACTAAGTAAGTCAATGTGTGCAGTGGGGTGGATACACAGGGTATTGGTAATTCAAGGACAACTATAGTGAGTGGCTGCACAATGGTCAAAAAAGTGAGGTATGTAGAACCTGTTAATGAGTGCATAATAAAATGCAAATGAGTAGCCACATGGAAATGGGCAACACTGAGTATGCAAATGAAGGAATTTAAAATGGCAGACCACTTCAGAAAAGTCTTAAAAAGGATTGCTTCCAGGTACAGCATTCCCAGTTTGAATGTCATACAGGAACCTTCCAGTGAGCTATGGGAAGCATGCTAGGGATAGGTATCAGGTTCATGAATTCCAAAGCGTTTACCTGAAGTTATGCTTCAGCATATGTATACACGTCTAGTTTCCCAGGATACCTTAAGAGAGAGACTCAACACCATGTAGGTCTTTTATGCGATTGTCCATTTCCTGGAGGTCCTGGGAGAAATGTGCTATCAGGTCCCGCCTATCCCAGAGGGGCTGCAATGCATCGATAGGAACTGACAAGTTCTTGCTGTAATGTCCAGGGAATAATATAAAATGTGTCCATGTGCCACCTGTGCAGTTCACATGGTTCACATATTTGGCATTTCTTGTATGGATGTCTTCAGGGTCACCTGGTAGGTAGGTGCACACATGCTAGATAAAGGAGCAATACACAAATGTACCACACAAGCAGGGAAAAAGTCATATAAAATATCTTTCATGTTATGTGCTGTAGGTGAAGGTAAACATGCCGTAGAGCAATGGTTATTGACTTTAATCAGAAATCCCCAGTTCATTGGGAAATGGCCTATAACAGAGCCCATATGGAAACGCAAAACACAGTGTTTTATGTATACAGGTATCTAAAGGGATGCTAACAATGTCTAGAAGGACACTGCAATACAATTCAAACACATGCAGCAAGATCTTTCTTGTGTTTGCCATACTACACAATGTAACATTGTCCAGACAAATGGAACAGCTGGTGAACATCATGGCAGGGCCTTCAATACCAGTAATAGCAGCATGAGAAGCATTGAGAGGACAAACATACAGTAGCAGTATCACAAAAAATTAGAGGCAGGTATAAAACTGTACATGCGTCCTAATCCAGCATTCCATATATTGAGACTGTGGAGCAGTTCATGACCTGGGCAATGCTAATGATAATGGTGACAGTACATGTGTTCACAGGGTAAAAAGATGAGATTTTATATGACATGCATGAGGAGGCATCCAATGTGTTGAGACAGAGGAATGGCACCATCCACAACACTGATGCTGTCTCACCTATGACCTGTGCAGTCTGAGGTGGAATGGCTTGTGCCTGACCACTTTGCATTGAAACCCTCCCACGCTTACTGAATCCAAGTCCTGCTGAGCCAAAATGGATAACTGCTGCAATGTGTTTCAGGGAGACACCTATGGAGGCACCATCTTGCACCAGTGATCCCAGCAATATTATGTGCACCCTCTCCCTAAACACCACATCACTGTCTAGTAGGTGCAACTGGTCCTGCAAGCCATGGAGCACACTCACCCCCATCTCCACATTGCAGTAGTAGCTGTCTGTACCTGGACCACTGGCCTCCCTATATGCCAGGAAATATGTAGTGTTGTAGCCATATAAAGGGCATGCATGGAGTCATGCTGGCATTAACCCTTCATGTCTTTCCCCTATGGTAGATATATGCACCTCAGAAGAAATATGCATGCCAGAAACTGTGTGGACACAGGTTGAGTCTGCAATACACTGTCAGGTACAGGATGTGTGTCCATCCTTTATCTCTACAAAAGCCTATGTTCTGGTGGACATGATTGGCCCCCTCCCCTGTAGTGTTGCAGACAGTGTGACAGCATCATCATACTGCATCACTACATGTTGCCATCATCTTTAGCCAAGGGCACCCTACTGGTAGAAGTTGTGTGTTGTCCTGTTATGCTGGATCTTCTACTGGTAGAAGCTGTGAAACTATGAACGTGCATCACATCACTGAAAGTCCATACTCATGAGCATCTAATTCCTCTGTGAAATGCATACTGATAGAAATGAAAGGGACAGCTGTAACATCCATTATCAGACATACCATGTCATTCAGATCGTTGAAACTGCAAACCAGAGGTGATTGGAAGGGCAGCTGTGCAACTGGATCTTGGTCAATCCTCCCTTTCAAACATCATGTTAACTTTGCCATATAGCACTGTAATGGAATTTATTAACATGCACATCCTCTACAGACACATGTTATGCTGATACAGTCTCAGGTCCCATATCCAAGTTATCCTCAAGTATGAGGGTGCCCCATCCCCTGTCCAGTGACTGTACCAAAAATTCCTCAGTCTCAGTGATCAACAACATTATTGGTGGTCCAGCACATCTGATGGACCTGCCTTTTTCAATCTCCACTGTGTCATCCCTTTCATTAAATACTATATCAGTAACCCTTTGTTGAACCTATTGTAGAAACCTGTTATGGCTGCCCATATCCTTCACATTCTGCACCAGCCTTTGAGTAATCTGGTCATGATAATTTTTATCTGTAATACCTTTTACCCAGAAAGTACATGCTATATGTGCAGAGAGCCTGCGGTATCAGTTCATTCTTTGGCTAGTGAATCTTTCAAGGCATTGCATCTCTTAGGTAGCCCCAACAGTACATTTATATATGTGAGCAAAACATGTTAGTGTATGTGTAAGATACACTGTGAGATGCACATACTATGGCCACAACCTCCCTTTTATGCACATGATTATCAGCTACAGTTAGTACAATGCACAGCCTCCCCTCATTTACATACTGGAGCTATGCCACTGCATATGATGTTTGATTTCCACACTCCTTGAGGCATGTTCTTTCATAGTTTCCTGTCTTTATGGTATATACCATCACCCACCGACAGCCAGAGAGTACAGTACAATGCCAGTATCTTGGGTTCCCACTTATTCTATGACATCTGTCTCCCTGCCACTAACATCCAACAGGGTTTGTTATTGTTGCTCTCATACTTTAACAAAAAGGACAATTTCCTTAACTCTGGAAAGCTCCGTGTCCACAGACACTATTAAAATTCCTCTGTTAAATAGTGGCACAGCTGTAAGCAGTACCATGCAAAACAGAGTCACTGCTTTACATTTCATTAAAAAGAACCTGATATTTCAATCCATTTGGGACCACTGTCTCTGAAGTGCTGTCAGTGTTAAGTGCTGTAGCCATACTCATCATTGTGACCGCAAAATGTGTCACTTGTATGATTGTGGATATGACATGTGTATACTTATACTGCTGTGATGCATGTCTGTGGCTGTGACCAAGTACCACTGTGCACTGCACGTACATATGGCTGTAGTGTCCCTTTGCACATATAACTGCACACACTCCATTTTAAGCATGCTGCTTCCTAGCCACCATTACAATGAAAAACACTGAAATCTAGGTTTTGTAAATGTATAAACTGAAGCTTTATACAGCTACTTTTTCTTCTGCTATCAATGTTATACCAGTTAGCAAACTACAACTCACTGGTTGTGTAACTTGAATGTAAACATTGCAAAAATATTAAGCTACATAACAATGGCATGTATAACCATTTGTACTTCTCTGTCACTGTAAGCCTGAAATGATTGTATTTAGAACTGCATTTCTCCATTAGTTGTATGTTATGCTCATTTATATACAATTTTTGTTTAAAACCACTGTATTACATGGACTGTATTGTGTAATACCACCTAGATTGTGGCTGAAAATACTGCTAGAACCAATCTACATATGCAGTTAACAAAGATTAAATAAATAATTCATACACAAATAAAAATTAATGTTCACTGAGCAACACATGATTCACAAAAGTACATCCGTGAGCACGGGGGCTATAAATTTGGCACATGAGTGGACATGAGACAGAGTGGTAATGACTACTTCAGGTAGCAGGGAAATTAAGGCTCCAGTTTGGTGTGACAGAGCAGAATTTTTCTGACCTTCTTATGCATCTATTTCATGGAACACTTTTGTTGATAGTTACAATCATCTGCTAAGAAAAGAAAAGTGGATGCCTGGCATAAGCAGACGGATACTGAATGATGCCAGTGGCATTACCTGCCATTAGTACAGTGACATAAAGCAGTACTAACTTAACTTGGATAACGAGTGGGAGGCGAAGGAGATGGAACATGAAAGGTTCATAGGATCATGAGTTCATAGGAGATTACTAGTCTAATTGCTCAAGATCCCTTACAAGCCTAGCCAGTTTTACCCAATTTACTATCCCTAGGGGAAAGATAACAAGGATCAGCAAGCAGGGTTTTGACAATTTTTACAGACTTCCTCTGTCCATATTGAACATGGGTACCACTCCATGAGTGAATTTGCAATTTCCCATCCATTGGTCCAGATTGTGCTTGAAGATGGTCAGGGAAGTGTTCTGCGTCATGTGAATAAGAGGCCTATTCCAGTGGAGGGGCAATCTCTTGGACGCATATCTGTCTCTCTCCAGCATGATCTATTAATGTAGAGATTAAGTTTAGATCTTTGGTAGTGCAATTGCTTTTGCAAATATGCAACATTTCCATCAGAGCTGGGCCAGAGACTGTTTTTCCATCCTCTTGTCTTCTACTTTTAGCTGTTGTGCATGTATACTTCATGGCACCTACTTTGTTTTCCACTGACATAGAATTAGCAGTTGAATATGGCTGGGTGATGACAAAGGTCACAGCACCTCTCTCGCAGCAGGGTATGTATGATGTTTATGTGTGCCACAGTGATTATGTTTGAGCATATTTGTATAATAATTTCTCTCTCTCCATTCAATCATTCACCCCAATAATATACATTAATTAATCAATCAATTAATCATTCTTCAGTGGAAGAGGAGGCAATGAGACCAGAGTCACCTTGATTTGTGCCTCCCACTGCCTCTGGCACTCAATTGCCAGTGGCTTTCAAATCTGCTTGTTAGCCGAGGGATCTGCTGGTGGTGACCTGATGAGTTCACTAGTACTGTATGTGTCTGCATCTCAAGAAAGGGTTAAGGCTTTTGTCCCGAAGGTTGGCCAGATGAGTTTCCTTTGGTTTCTTGGTATTTGTTGCAGAAGCCAGTGCCCATAATTGCACACTGAATGCCTGCCTCAGTAATTTGGAGAGCTTTTTTTCATGCCTGGTTGACTTGCACAGCTGGGAGGCCCTCATTGATTGGGCTACCAGAGCAGCAACAGGCCCATAGTACTTGATCACTCAAGACAGTGAAGCCTAAGTTTGATACTATCCTGGCAGGTCTGGCACCCACTGATGCCATCAGTCTACACTACCCTATCCCATTCTTGATTTTTATTCTAGGTGATGTTTTGCCCTCTCACTGCTGGCCATCATCCCTCACTCCAACCTAAGAGGACTGTTATCCAGACAGCTACGAGAGTTTTTTACCCTGGCTGTGCAAGGACTATTAGTTTTAATCACAGAGTAAATCCTCAGCAAATATCGTGCTGCTCCCACCCTGTAGGGCATCCAGATTGGCAGCTCTTGAGCTCACTGCGGAGGTCCAATATCACCACTGAGATCCCACTGCAAACCCAAGGCCCTCTGAGTGGTTAGCAAATTCTCACAGTGCTACCAAACATCCTGTCCACTAATGGGTCCAAAGTGAAGCCCTCATTAATTTTTCCAGCAGGGCTTTTCTGTTATCCCTTAACCCCAACATAGGTGATGATATCATTAGTGCATGCTGAAGAAAATGATACATGATTGGATAAATTGGATATATGTAATATTCAATACCTTCCCCCAATGTGTGTGCGTGTGTTCCCTGAGGGTTAACATGACTAGCTTGGGATACCAAGCTAAAATTGCTCCAGTAGATGGCTAACAGTAAATTTCCACTTGCTGAGATAAACTGCCAGTCAGAAACCACTACTCCCTACACCTCAGAATGGGTCAACCAGCAAGAGCCACTCACTTTCACTTCCCTTCTATTCCCAGCTTTTCTAATTGCTTGACCCTTGTTCAAACTTAGGTAATCTGGGCCATAGTCAGGTCTTTCTTCCTCTACACTACAGAGATGGTTAACCATCCAGCTATTTTCTCAACCTTACATATCATTTGCTATTCTTTATTCATCATCAAACCCCTCCCATCACCATTTCTTCCTCCATATGCATGTTTCTGTGCATTGTCCTCCCCACTTTTTAAGTATATACTGTCCCATCTGTATTTTTGTTCTTTGTTTGTCTCTCTGTCTTATTACCTGCCCTTCTTCCTCTACCACCATCCCTTCTAACTTCTTCACTACCCCCTCACCTCAGTCTGAAGAAGTCTCTGTGTGTTAAATAGAGGAGACAAAAGCACTAATGGGAGTTTTTTTGTGGATTTAAGTGTTTGGTTTCCATCAGATATTGTGACTGTTTCTTTTTATACACTTCAGATACATTCATTATGTACATCCACAAACAATTACCTTGAGATTTTCAAATTGCTCTGAGTTCACTGCTGAGTATAGTAGTAT
The DNA here is from genome assembly GCF_019279795.1 of Protopterus annectens. NCBI lineage: Eukaryota > Metazoa > Chordata > Ceratodontiformes > Protopteridae > Protopterus > Protopterus annectens. Next base: position 1,102,507,835 of record NC_056746.1, read on the forward strand.
TATTTGCACCACTGTTATGTACACTTTACTTTTTCAGCTTCGTTGGGATTCTTTTGTCACACACCGTTTCTAACACTTTCTCCCAGTTGGCTGCAGCCCCAACTGATTCTAGGGTTGACTTCCCCTCACAAACATTCCTTCACCTCAGCATCCCTCCCAGATACTTGACGTTGTAAACTTGTTGCACTGTTTTCTTTTTCGGTCTCAATTTTCAACTTCTTCTGAGTTCTTTCATTTCCTGCCATGACAGCTGTCTTGTCTGTGTTCAGTTTCATCCCATGTGCTTTCAAGTCTTGCATTCCATTGTTCTATCATTTGCCAAAGTACTTGTTCGGAGTCTGCTTTTAATGCTGTATCATTTGCATACAGCAGCTTTGATGATCTGTCCTGTCTGACCTGCTTACTAATGTCGCCATCGTCAGTATAAACAGCAGTGGTCTCAAAGCTGAAATCCAGTGCACATCTGCCCACGATGGGAACCTCCCTGAGTCCAACCACTGTTCATACTTGTGTTGCTGGGTTCTTGCATGTCCCCTGCACTAATTCTACTAATGTTTCTGGGGCTTTGAATGATAGATACGTATATATTATTGTCATTCTTTCCACTGAATCAACTGATCCTTGATGGAGTGAATGTCTATGAAATGCAGTCAAGTGTCCACCTTAGTAATGCCTACTAACCTTAACTCTAATCCTGCACCTTACCTAAGAAAAACTCTTTCTGTAATATTATCACTATTCAGAAAAATTATGAAGGCGTGGTGGGGTTTGGGTGATTTAATCTGAAAAGGAAGCTGTTTGCTTCCTTTTGTATTTTTTTTTTCGATTTTTTTTGAAATGTTGACAATCACTTTAGTCCAAACCTTAAAAAATATAACACTACCATTAATCTGACAAAGTAAGTCTAAGGCTTTGGTTAAAGGGTTGCAAAGCAAAACTGTTTGTTTTCCCTTTGCTATCTTTTTTATTCATGAGCTGGATTTTTTTTATGTTAATTTTCAAAATACCAGCATCAATCACGGGTCTATATTATAACATCGAAATCTACAAAGATCGAGTGTTATAATATCAAACCCTAAACACCAAAATCCAAAAACATCGAACAGTCAGAATAGCGAATTTTTTCCCAGGGAAAAAATTCGCTATTCCGAGAAACATACACACAACATAAACACACACAAAAAACAGCAATCCACACACATACACTTAAAATCCTACACCTAAACTAAACTAAACTTTACATACACTACTAGCTATCCACTTACCTTAACCCAACCCTAACCCTAAGGTCCGTCACTATCGCACACTCACCTCACCCGCGTCCTAACCCTAACTCACCTAACCCGCCCCTTAACCCTAACCTACACACAATCGCACACTTACCTGAATCCGACCCGTAACATTCCAACATATCAAATGCTGAAAACAGCAAAGCTACAGCAATGGCCCACTGAATTCTTTCCCTGGGAAAGAATTCGGTGTCCTGCTCCTTCACTGTTTTCAGTGTTCGACATTACGGGGTCGATATTATAACATTCAATCTTTGTAGATTTCAATGTTATAATACAGACCCATCAATCACTTGGTGTCCTTATCCTTTTGCATCTCAATAAATCAACAAATACTTGCATGTGTATGTATATATACACAGTATACATATACATTTGTAAATAAAACCACAGGGAAATCTGCTGCTTCGTGAGCATTGAAGTTGCTGTCTGTGACTCTTTAAAAAATGGTAAAAATGAATCACAAACTGTAGCCAGTCTCATTTGGGACTTCAAAGTAATTGAGGACTTATAACTTGTTTAGAAATCAATACTTTTTTGAAAAAAATATATATATTATAATAGATGAGTGCTTTCACCCCAACAGAGCTTCATCAGATTCAATTCCAGCTTACATCGCATGCATTATTTACATACACTTTAACACATAGTTAATTGTCAATTCACTCAAGCTGGGGTCATAAATTTATGTTGTAGGCTGTTTGGCCAAGCTAAAATAGGAAAGATCTCATTTTCCAACCCTGTTCTGCACATCTACTCCCGTTAATGGGTTATAGCTTATGTGCTGTATCTTATGTAGCTAGTGCCTAATTGGTACAGATCCTTTATTTGTCTATTGTCACTGGCTATGCAAATTAATTAGTACAAGAATTCATTGGTGCTGCAATAAGCAGATGTAATTTGCTGTATTAAAAATGGGTGACAAGGGGGGTGGGAGGTTGGCATAATGGTTAAGGCGCTTACCTTAGAAACACAAGGTGCAGGGTTTGATTCTGACATGGGGTAACTGGCTAGGCTTAAAAAATGGCCCATATAGGCAGTTAGCCTAGTACGACCCTATGAACCCATGAACCCAAGTAGAAACAAATGCATTACAACCAGTCAAGTTATAACCCTTAAGTGTTATGCTGCTGTAATCATAACAGTATCTAATCAGGGCCATGATGTATTCTGTGTAGCTGTCCCAATGACTGGATGTATCAGGGGGTTCGCATAATGGTTAAGGTCTTTACTTCACAGACACAAGGTAAAAGATTTGATTCTGACTTTGGGTTATTGGATAGGCTTAAAAATGACCCTTCAGGGTAGCTAACGTAGTATTCACCTATGAACCTTGTATCCTTTAGGTCAGGTAATGTACCACCCTTTCTTTGAAAGAATGAATACATCTGGTGATAAATCAATTGTAAATAGTGGGCCAAGAGCCAAACAAGGGCTCTGCATTTATTAGGTCTAAAATAACTTACAGCATTCCATAACACTGGACTGAAAAGGGTTAAATATGATTGATTCCTATTCCAGCAGACTCTATATAATGAAAGAAAAGATGTACTCTGTCTATATCTCTTTTAAGTGTAAATTAATTCATAGATTGTTATCATTTAACTGCCAGATGACCAAATATCAATGATAAGACATCTGATTATCAAAAATCTGACATTAAAATCACAAAAAAGTCTGCACTTTCATATATCGAGTATTTTACTTAAACACAAAAACCCGGTGCCTTGGTCTAATGCTTTCAAGGGGATATGATAAACTATGGTTCATTAAAAAAAACTAATAATTAGCATCCTTAATTACTACATCAACTAATATTTTTTGTGTGAAATTATACGTGCTATTTACCGTAATTTAATTCAACAGTCCTGTTGCCAACTATCCACTTCCCTATAAAACATTTATACAAGAATAAAATACAATGAAAGACAGGTGCCATGGTTTTGTGCTTAACATATTTAATACATGAAACAGCTGCATTTTTTGTTCTTGTTTTGTTTAACAGCAAGGATGGTAGGCTGAAACTGAGGAATATGATTTGATGATAATGAAAGGAGGTGAGTTTTTTTACCAGGAAGTGCTCTGATGTATAACCATGGACATTAAGAGAAGCTGGCACTGGCTACGTAAGGCTACATATTGCTTTGTTTGCTAATTGATGTCTTTTGCTAATTCACATCTTTTGCAGATCACTTACCACTCTAGTTTCATTTTTTACAAATTAGTAGTTAAAAAAGCAAAGTAAATAAGAATATAACTTAGAAAATCAGAACACCAGCCATTTCTGTATAATATCCGATGTCAGTTGCAGTTTCATGACTTAGCACATCTTTTCAGCCAATGACTCATCTGTAATTGTTGGTTAGAATCGATCCTCCAACCCAATCCTCTGACCCAGTCCCTGTTGATTTGTGTTCAGACAGTTAGGACATGTAGGAAGTCCACTGATCCCCCCCCCCCCATATACTACTTTGAGGGCCTCTACCCTTTTCTACCAAAGGTCTTCACCCAATTGCTAGTTTCTGATGAAATTAAAAGGGGGACTATCTGACTGATAAGACATCATGACACGTGGGCAAGCCTTGCTAATTCTATCTTGGTGCCTTGACTGACATAAGTAATATTAATACAGTGAAGTGTTTTGTCTGCTCAATAACATCATACATTTCCATGTTGCAAAACTTTCCAGTTAATGCAGATCTGTTTCTAGGTCTTCACAATACAGGGAACATGAAATGGGATAATCTGGTCTGTGAGAGTACAGATGCCAGGCAGACAGGTACACATCACACATCCATTTCCTATTCCTTACTCAAGTGGACACCTGGGTTACTTTCACTGATTTGCTTCCTCACCTTAACTTGTATGTGTTCTGAGAACGTAACACTTCTGCTATTTGCTCTAATAAGCTGTCATAATAAAGTACAGAAATAACCATAAATTACTTGGCTTCGGGGTCTGATGCAATTAAAAGTTTTCTGTAGTACCACCTGCATATTGGTGAGCTTGCATTCCTTGTGTAGTCAGAACTCTGCTTTAACATGTGCATGCTCAACCTGATAGCATCAGTTCTGTGTCAAAATGACAAATGTCATGACGTCTGCATCTCTTTGAAAGTTAATTAAATGTAGTTTGCATTTCATATTATACTGCAACTATGCTACTACTTTTTATGATTATCCACCATAAATAGTGAAATAAGCAAAGGTTCCTTGCATAAAAATCTAGTGGAATTGCTGCAGTATCTTTATACTTTTTTTTAGGGAACTAACATTTTATCTGCTACTTAGCATGTTTATTTCTAGTTCATACTGTGCACATAGTAAAACCCAAACAATATTAGGAGCATTCAGCCAACTAATAATGTAAAACTAATGGAGTTATTTTTACCACACACTTTTACTTACCTAAATTACAATACAACCAAATTAAATTCATAGCTTAAAACTGAATAGTTAAATTACCCAAGAGTATTTCACACTCATACATGAAATATATTTTGATATATTCAGTTTGATTAGTTTGTAGTGGTGAAACAATTGTGTGCTATGATGTCATTCCATTATTTCAGTAAACGTTGCCAAATTAATAAATTAGACACCGTCAGCTGTTGCTGCTTTTTCTTCTCTCCAGCCTAAAGCATTTTAGGATGCTGACAAGAAATATGGTGCATAAATTAATATAGCATAAAATATAATTGAGGGCTGATATTCTTGGAAACTTATCCATTATAAAAACCCTGTTGTGCTGAATCTCGAGTACAGAGTCTGCACTGCAGTAACTTTTTCTTGTTCTGCAGTTGTTTCACAGACATGTACGTGCACAGAATGTAACATATGGACTCTTTGAATCTGAATGCACATGGGCAGAATGAATTTATTAAGCATATCTGACTCCATTAACACAGCCAACTGCTGTAGCCTGAAGGCAGTTATGAATAACTAAGCCCAGGGTGGTGGCCTGTGTACTTGCATGAAACAGTCAACTTTATCTTTTCTCTAAATGTACATATTGTGATAAGACCTATTGAGATATATCTGTTATTATTCTTGTAATCAGCGTATCATATTTTATATTGTCAGCTAAAACATAAACTTGCTCCGTGTGGAGGCCTATTTATTTCTGATTTTTTTATATAGTCAGTTGAAGGGAAATGACTTAAATAATAGATAGTGCATGTATTCCTTTGTGTATCATAACGACTCTCCTTTTTAAATGTTCCATAAAATTCCAAATCAAGCCCTTAAACTTTGTTATTCTGATTCCATTTTTGGTGTTCTTATTTCGGAGATGGACTCTAAAACTGAGGTTTGAAAACATAAAACTAATATGAATATATTGCGATTACAGTCAATTAGCATGCAGAATTATGAATCTTACATTTACTAAGATTTGAATGTATAGCTACAAAGATACATTAGTCAAACTATAGGGGAAGAAGCAAGTTTCTTGGTGAATGATAGCCATTTGTTATATAACAAAATACCTTTGCTCCTGCAATATGAGATATTAATCATCAAATATACCTAACACTCATGCGTCCCATTTATTTGATGCCTTTTTATTTGCATTAGCGATTTTCAGACATTTATCTGTACTTTGCAGTCAGTGTAATAACAGTGATATGCAATGTTTTTTATGAATGGACCTTATGGCACAAATACCCGTTTACTCAAGGTAAGCCTTTTTCTATTTTTCTTATATATTTGTTCACTGTGGTTTAAGTGTATTTTCTCAGCATTGATTTTTTTTTATTCTTTTTGATTTGGAGTATGTTATTTTTGGGATATGTTTTCTCACATTTGATCAGTTATTCATAGTTTGAAGGCACAGTGTAGTGGGAGTTAAGCCTCTTTAAATAGTAGTTTAATTTTTTTTTTTTTTTGCTTTTTGCGAAGCTTTCCTTTTTTTCACTTAAAGCACTATTCCTTATTTCTAGTAGTTTTCACAATTATGTACAGTAATGGGATCACGAGGAAGAGGAAGCTTCTCATTTAGCTTCTGGACATGCAGAGGTTTGGAATTAAAGTGAGGTTTCCGTACTTAGGGATGAGAAAGAAATATGCAACAGAGTCAGCTGACTGGAGGATGGCTTTGGATTGTAAAAATGGCTACTGAACGACATTGTGAGACATAGTAATAATACAGATGCTACATATTTCAGGTTAGCGTTATTTGTGAATGTGAACGTTTTATTAATTTATTTATTTTCAATAATGTGCTCAGCTTTGTTGTCAGCTGTGACGAAGGGATGGGTGGTTTGTATAATGCAGCTTCATTTCTTTTTTTCTTTTCTTTCTGGCTTGTGATCCTACTCTGGTTTTCACTGGGCAGCTCTTTTTACACAAGTTAGGATTTGACTAAAGAATTTTTTTTACCTCATTTTTTTATTATTTGAGAACTAGTTGTCAATTCTAGTATATGATGTAATTTATGTCAGATTTAAAAATCATTACACATGCTATCTTGAGTGATTTTTAAAGCGTGTAGGTGATTACATTTAATATTGTTTATTCCCTTGATGTTGAATGGCATTATTGCTAGAATTAGTACAGGAAATATAGGGGAGGATTCATGAACGCCTAATATGATAGTGCACTATTCTGTATTCATTAAACTCCTCTACAGTTAGTTTAGATCCTTAAAACAAGGGTAAAGACCAGAATGACGTAATAAAAGCATAACTATTTGAATTTTTAACTAACCAATCCAGCATGGTGAAACTATTCAGGATCCTATAAAGTGATCATGTACACATAATGTAACCATTTTCCCTAAAATCCAAAATTCTTTGGAATAAAACTTCAATTAGACTTAAAAAATGGTAGGAGTTGCTGCTATCATCATTAAGCGTAAGTGCAACAGGCTTTACTTCAAGGTGCTGCTACTGCCAAACCTTGGCCAAGAAGAAAAAGGGTGTTTCAATCCCATTTGACTTATCATGGACTGCATGACACAGAAATTATACAGCAATACCAGGTGGACAGAGAAGCACTAGAGGAAATATACGACCTCTGCCACCCTCACATGAGGCCCCAGGGAAATCATGGAGAACGGATCTCAGTGGAAACAAAGGGATGTGTAGCATTTCATATACTAGCTACAAGTACTTTCCTGAGATCTACAGTAGATATATTAGGAGTATCACAGGCCTCAACTTCTAGAACATCACATCATTTTCTAAATGCAATGCTACAAAATGCAAGGGAGCATATCTGTTTTTCATGCACCCCAGAGGAGAGAGCAAGAAACATGCAGGAATTTTATGCTCTAAAGTTCTGCAAGCCATAGATTGCACACACACAGAAATAAATGCACCACCCAGTGAACAGGGAAGGTGGTACATAAAGAGGAAAGGATACCACAATTGACTTAGCTTCTAGTGTGAATCCAGGTGGATCAAGTACCTGACAGCCTGGGATGATATGGTCAACAGACCACGCCATTTTGCCAGAGATGGTCTTCACATGTCACCTCTAGGCTTTAGGTTGCTGGCAAAGGTATTCGCCTCCCCACAGTAAAAATATCCTCTAGAAACAAACTCAGGGTTATGCTGCTTAATGTTAGGAGTCTAAATCAGAAACTGCACCTTGGAAGATGCTGGTGTCTGGGCAGTCACAGAGACATGGTTCAAGGCCTCAGAAAACATCCTAGACATACAGGGCTATAATGCCTTCCACATGTTCAGATCACAAAACAAATATGACAAAATCAAGAGAGGAGGAGTATCTATCTTCATTAAAGACAAATACACCTCGAGACTGGTTAAACAGTACGACTCCCTGGAGTTACTCCAAGTCCAACTAACTGTAGGAAAGAACCCCCCCCCTCCACATCATTGTTAGCTATAGAACCTCACCATGACCCATGAAAGCCACACAGCTACCTGGATCTATTTGAGTCACTCACAGTACAGCCAAATACCCTGGTCATGGGTGACTTTAACTATCCTTCCATTGATTGAGTAAAATATATGAGCACAAATGTGCTCGCTCAAAAGTTCATGGACTTTGTTAACACAAATACTCTGGAGCCGATAGTCAGCACCCCCACAAGGGGCTCTAACAACCTTGATATTATGCTCACCAACACTGGAGATTGCTGCACCACCCCGTGTGTGGGGTAATCCATGTTACAGTCCAATCATAAATCAGTCTCATTCAAAGTAACAATTATACCTGACCCACCCTCGAGAGCAAAAAGTTAAAAAAATTTCTCAAAAGCAAACTATAGCCTACTTAGTGATAGCATCAGTAGTTTCTACCCCCCTCCCAACACTGACAGCAATGACCCCTATCCTGTATAAACACCTTAGATTCAGCCGTACCGGAACAGATCAAATCAAGATCCTCATAAAAAAAATAAACCACTCTGGTGGATCTCCATCATAAATAGGTTATATAATAAAGGAAAGAAATTGCTGTTAAAAAACAAATGGGAACAGTCCCAGCAGAGGAAGAACTCCCTCGAAAGCATAAACAAGCAGATTAGACATCTTGTAAAGTCCTCTAAAGCTAATTATGAAACTAAATTAGCATCCCTAGCCAAGAAAAATCAGAAAACATTCTTTAGGTAAGACCAAAATCTAAAAGGGAAGTCCCAGCTTTGTGCTGAACTTGTAGTGGACAGTACCACTCATACTTAACCTGATGACAGCACCAACCTGACAGATTTGGTGAAAATTTCACTCCCCTGTCCTCACCAATCATACCCCATAACATGCCTGTCACTCATCCTCTGCCTAGTATCTCCAGAGATCAGGTCATGGCCACACTCTCCAAGGCCAAAAAACAGCCTCTATGGGACTAGACAACATCCCAGGCTGCTTATTAATGGTCTAAACAGGAATTAGCAGAACCACTGAGCACGCTTTTCAATCTCAGTTCCACACACCTTCTAAACCACGAATTAAGCACAAAAACACAAATCCAAGTGCTTTTTACCAGTATTTCTTTCTTTTCTTTATTAGCTCTCGATCTGGTACCTCAGCCTTTCGCCTTCAAGGATCACAGAAAGTGTATGCTTCACACATCTTTTTATACAAATGCATACACATTCAAAAGCAATTAGCACAAACAGCTTATCCAATTATACAATAATTCAATTTTAACAACTAAATCAACATTACATCAAATTCATCACATTTTGCTAAAAATATTACTAGTAATAATATTCGTAAATATATCTATTTTTCTACAAATATTATCTAATAAATTCATATATTTTTTAAATACAAAAAGCTTTTTTATTAATAACAAAATTAGTATATAAACAGAAATAGATTATCTTTTCTATTATTTATTATTTTTTTCTTTTCTTTTTTCCTTTTTTCCTTTTATTTCCTATTTTAATCAGATCTAAATAGCCAGTTCTAAATTAAGTCCAAAGGGCTTTAAAGTTCCAAGTTTTAAAATCATCTTTGTCTCTAGTTCAAGTAACTTACAAAGATAATCATTCCCTGCCATGGAAAAAGGTTTACCCAAAACACAAAATTTAAGACGATCGGGGGAACCACCATGTTTTTGAACAAAATGGTGGGCCACAGGACTACCTTCACTATGATTCCTAATGTCTCTTACATGCTCCAACACACGAATTCTCACCATTCTCTTTGTTTGCCCAATATACCAAGTATCTAAACATGAACAACTTGATGCATACACTACCCCTATAGATTTACATTTATATTAGATTTCTGTTTATATACTAATTTTGTTATTAATAAAAAAGCTTTTTTTATTTAAAAAAATATATGAATTTATTAGATAATATTTGTAGAAAAATAGATATATTTATGAATATTATTACTAGTAATATTTTTAGTAAAATGTGATGAATTTGATGTAATGTTGATTTAGTTGTTAAAATTGAATAATTGTATAATCGGATAAGCTGTTTGTGCTAATTGCTTCTGAATGTGTATGCATTTGTATAAAAAGATGTATGAAGCATACACTTTCTGTGATCCTTGAAGGCGAAAGGCCGAGGTACCAGATCGAGAGCTAATAAAGAAAAGAAAGAAATACTGGTAAAAAGCGCTTGGATTTGTGTTTTTGCACTTTTCAATCTCAGTCTGAGCACTGACTGTCCCAGCTGAGTGGAAAATAGCAACCATCATCCCTTACACAAATTAGCCCCTCAACTGACCCCGGGAACTATAGACCAATAAACCTAACCAGCCTTATCTGCAAGGCCACAGAGAGAATCATCATGAACCTTATCAACAATGATATAGGTGACCCTAAAACTCCAGACCTGACCCAATTTGGCTTTGTTAAGGGCAGATCTTGCCTGCTAAACCTGGTGGACTTTTTTGAGAATGTCACCAAGGCCCTGGATGAAGACAAAACAGTTCATATTGCCTATCTCAACCTAGCCAAGGCATTTGACACAGTTCCCGACTCAGGCATCATTAAGAAACTCACCAAGCAAGGGATTACCCCTTACATCACTAGATGGGTTGCCAATTGGCTCACAAACAGAACACATACAGTCAAAATTGGGGATGCCATCTCTACTAGCAGACCTGTTACCAGTGGTGTTCCACAAGGATCTGTGCTAGGCCCCCCATAGTTTGATATGTATTTTTCAGAAGTCCAGGTGAAAATAAATGACCTATGGCTTACCAAGTTTGCTGATGACTGCAAACTGGGTGCAATCACTGAATCCCCCAAAGATGTCAACATACTACAAAACGGGCTTACACAAACAAATGAATGGTGTCAAAGCCATGGAATTAAACTAAACACAAAAAAATGCATTATCATCCCCTTCGGCAGAGGAGAAACCCCTCTTAATTACAGCATCAGTAATACCCCCTAAGTTCAAACCCAGTGGTGATGGATCTAGGAATGCAAGTTGACAGCAGTCTTAACTTTGATCATCAAGTGTTCACAGTAGTAAGGAAGGCCTTTTGCATTGCACATCTCATAAGCAAGGGTATAGCATCCAAAGCTAAGGAGGTTATACCTCCCCTGTACTCGGCCCTCATGAGACCAATAATAGAGTGCAATGCTCCTTTCTGTATGTACCTCACCAGACATTTGCAGCAGCTGGAGAGACCTTAGAGGTTTCTCACCAAGAAAATTCAGAGCCTACAACACATGGCCTTTGCATACCTGGAAGCTCTACAGTACGCACAGATTGATTGTCCTCCATGACAGATCGAACATCAGTCATTCTGTATAAACCATGTGCTGAGCTGTCTGGATTTCTGACTGTGGAGAGGAACTCGTCTGTTTCATTCAGTGGTGGTTCAGTAGCAGAAACACCCTACCAAAGCCATATATTCCTGGGCAATTGCAGCTATCCTACATTTCACCTGTACGAGCATGCCACTGACTCTCTCTCTTATTTTTCAATAAGTATGACCATGCCTTCTTACTACACTGATGTCAATGATCACCTGCTCCCTGACATGGTCACAGAAGAACTTGTCACCTCTACCTTTCTCAAGAGGAACTACCCATGCTGATGTAATGGCTAGATGATCACTTCACTCGTAGCATCACTGTATGGCAGTTTACAACTTGTAGATGTCTTCGTGCCATAGCCCTGTATGAGAGGAAACAGAAAAGGGAAAAAAAAGCAAGTTACAAGTGATTGTTAGCTAAACAAATATGTATGAATCTATCCATCCATCATGCACAAAATAATTAAAAAGTAAGGCTCCATGTGACTACACACAAGTTAATACAGATTCCCACTCCAGCTTCAAAAAAGGAAAATAAATGAAAATCTATGCTAAAAGTCAAGAGGACAATAGTTGTGTAACACTGTAGCATGTTGCAGTATCATCAAGGAAAAACAATTTATACTTTTCAAGTAAAAATGGATAAAACTTTCATGGGATATCCACTTCCATTGAGGTCAAGGAGGTATATATCACAGTCTTAACACGTTTTGTGGGCTAATAACATAAAAAGTCATGACCTTGTTGATAAGTAATATAACACTCTTCTGCAATAACTGGTCAGCTTCCCACCATGCACACCATTTGGCATTGCACACTCTTGGCTGGCAGTGGTGCCTAGCAATGAACAACAGTTCACTTCCTCGGGTAAAAGCTGACAAATTTAATTTGGAATGCCTCAAGAGCATAACTGAGACTGCAGTCAGTGATCTTTAGTAAGCACTCCGGACAGTCCTGAGTGAATAAATTCTACGTGTCACCTAACTATCTCTGTGGCACAAGGTTTAAGTGAAGTGAGCTTAGAAAAAGAGGCCACATAATGTGAAGATCAAATCCACTTTACAGATATTTCTTATGACTAGATTCAGAATAAATATTAACACCCAATGTTGTATGTAAAAATGAACAGTTAAAGTCTGTGATAAATGAAAAAATCTTACCTGTAATCTTTGTGAATTGGTGTTATAAGGATGTTGATGTTGTAAATTCACCTCTTCTCATTATTAATACCACTATGTTCTATGTATGCTTTCACATATAACATTTTGTAAAATGTGATAACATAAACCGGTAACATATCTCAGAAGTATTCATCCTGATAACACATTATATTGCAAACATTTATGTCATGAGTAGTTGTATGTACGATGGCAAAAATGACCTCCTGTCATTCTCTGTGTGCCCCTATTCAGAACATTTACAAATACATGAAATCCTGGTGATCCATAACCTAAATGCTGCTTGTGATATGTCAAGCAGATGTGAAAAAGATGAATGGACCATGATAGTTCTATAACTACTGTGCTCTTTGCTCCATATATCCATTAAATATGTTATTAAGCAATACAAGGTAATGTCTTTTTTTGCAAATAATGCCTGTTACATTTGCTCTACACTCAACAGCATGCAAACATGGTTCACAGCTGAAGTGAAAAAGTTTATTTGGAGTGCCATCTGTAATGCAAATGAACCTAGCACTGGTGCACAGCCATCAGCACTCTGGATTGTACTCAGTGGCAGAAAGTGTAAGTACAGTGAGCTTAGAGAAAAAGGACAGCTGATGCAGGGTTTGAATCCAGTTTACAGATAATTTTACAAGGAGGATATGAATAAATATTGATACACATTTTGTTATATCATTGTGCTGCTGTATGAAACTCAACTGTTCTCAGTATTGCTAACAGCATGTGAGTTCTTGTTTGTCCCCTTTCATAGGTTTATAGGTAGGTAGTAGGCTATTGGCTCTAGGGCCTGTATAAGCCTAGACAAAAAGGTATCCTGGCTTTTGCTACCCAAGAAAATTAATTTCCTGTGCCCCTGTCGAGCAGAGCCACAGAAGTGATCCCCGGGGTGAATTTCCTATCTTCCATCCAATCATAAAGATTTTTCTTGAAGAGTGCTAATGAGGAGCTTTGTTTGATATAGATAGGTAGTTTATTCCAGAGTATGGGAAGTCTCTGGGACAGGAATCTATCCCTCCAGCATGTTCTGTTTATTGTGGTGACAAGGTTAAGGTCCCTAGAGCGTGTAGCTCAGAGGGACTGGGGTTTCTTTAAGTGGAGCTTGTTCAACAGCTCTGGGTTTGACGTAGCTTTGTATGTTAGGTAGAGATCGCCTTTGAGTAGATGATATGCGACAGAGTAAAGCTGGAGTTTTTTGAGATAGTCTGCACAGAGCATCTGTTTGAGGCTGGTAATCCTCTTTGTGGGGTATTTCTGCGGCCTTTCCAGTTGTTGTAGATGTCTTGTGAGGTACATACCAAAAGGGGTGCTGTACTCTATCATGGGTCTAATGAGTGACGAGTAGAGGGGAACAATGGCCTCTTTTTTCCTGGATGAGAAACCTTTTGTGATGAGGTGTGCCACGTAGAATGATTTCCTGACTACTGTGGCGATGTGATTATCGAAGGAGAGACTACTGTCCACCTGTGTCCCAAGGTCTCTTATCACACTTTCAGTGTTAAGTAGACTACCATGGGTACAGAGTTTTTACCAAAGGGGATGACAATGCACTTTTTGGCATTGAGCTTGAGGCCATGGCTTTGACACTAGGCATCTGTCTCAGTGAGGCCCTTTTGTAGGATGTCCACATCGTTAGGAGTTTGGATTATGGCTCCTAGCTTGAAGTCATCTGTGAACTTCATTAGCCAAAGACCTTCTGTGTTAGCCTGTACTACAGAGAAGTAGATACCAAACAGGAGAGGACCCAGGACTGAACCCTGTGGTAATCCACTTGTCACTGGTCTGAAGTTGGATTTGGAGTCTGCTACTTTCACAGTGTGGGTTCTGTCAGTAAGCCAGTTGGCAACCCATCTTGTGACATAGGGATTTATACCTAGTTTAGTGAGTTTATCTATAATTCCAGAGTGGGGGATGGTGTCAAAAGCCTTGGCGAGATCTAGATAGGCTGTGTGAACCACCTTACCCTTGTCTATGGCTTTGGTGACTGCTTCAAAGAAGTCTATCAGGTTTAGGAGACATGATCTGCCTATTACAAATCCGAACTGGGTGGGGTCCAAAGTTTGGAGATTACCAGTGTCTTTGTTTAAGTTCCATGATGATACATTCCATGGCCTTGCAGGCCAGGCTCATCAGGCTAATGGGGTGGTAGTTCCCGGGGTCCGTGGTGGCTCCCCCTTTGTGGAGTGGGATAACCATTGCTGTGTGACATTCAGTGGGCACAAAGCCTGAGGTGAGGCTATGATTGAACATGGTGCTTAGGTGGGGTGCCAGTTCATTCTGTAGTGCAGCCTGGGATGTTGTCAGGTCCCATGGATGCTGTGTTCTTGGCTTTGGAAAGTGTGGTTTTTACCTGTGCATTTGTGATTACAAGAACTTTGCATTCTTCTGGTATAGAAATGGGCCCTTTAGGGGGTGAGAGGTGGGTAAAGTTAGCACTGCACCTATCTGCCAGGATGTTGGCAATATCAGTTGGTTCTGTATATTTAGTGCCATTATGCTGTAACTCAGAGCAGATCTGAGTGTTGCCATTGAGATTCTTGACATAGCTATAGAATGCTTTATGGTTGTCTTTAGAATCAGTGGCAATTTTGTTTTTGTAACTAGCTTTGGAGGATTTTATGAGGGATCTTAGCTTCTTACTGAGGCTGACAAGGGAGGTCCTCCAATCATGGGATTTTACTCTTATTTTGCAGCAGTTTCTTTCTTCTGTTGTAGATTGGCTTCCTTTTTTTGGAGGATAGCATCTTGGTTTTGTTAGGGATAGCACTATCCATGCACTTGTGTAAGTGCTTATAAAGTGCATTTATGTAGAATTCAGCAGTCATACCTCTATTGTCCATCTGCATGGGTGTCATGAAGTTTGCCAGTTCTGTCTTAAGAAGGGTTAAGTTGGCTTTGGAGAATTTTTTTATGGTGGTTTCCCTAATAGGGAGTGGGGGTGGGATGTGGATGTCCAGGGTGATTAGCTTGTGGTCAGATCTGACCAATGAGGAATTGACCTCTGATGTAGAACACCATTCGCCCATGTTGGTGATGACCAGGTCTAGGATATTGCTGCCCCTGGTATGGGTGTGGATAAGTTGATCAAAGGTGTTGGAATTTATGAATTCCATAAAACGTTGAGCAAAAAAGTTGGTACAGGAGTACTTTTCCCAGTTAATGGTGGGGTAGTTGAAATCGCCCATTATTAGGGTGTTGGGTTATACCCTAATATTTTTCAGTGTATCAAGAAATGAGGAGTGGGAATCCTGGGGCATGGTGGGAGATCTGTAGCAAGTTACAATTTGGATTGTGGTCTTGCCCAGAGTTAGTTGCACTTGGATAATCTCGGATGCATTATGCTGAGCAACTAACCTGGAGGTGTGGATATCCTTAATAAATATGAACACACCTCCGCCTTTAGTGTTTCGGTCCAGGTTAGGTGGCTGAAAGGTGTGGTATGAGTTATAGCCTGGTAATGCAGGGGTGCTCTCTGGAGCTTTGAACCAGGTCTCTGTCACTGCACAGATGTCAATGTTCTCCATTTTAAGGAGTGCCTCAAGTGAGTGCATTTTGAGGTTTAGACTTCTAGCATTGAGTAGCATTACCCTCAGATTTTGCTTGCTTGTACCTATTACGGTGGTGAATTTGTCATTTGAACCTTGCGCCTATCCAATCCCAAGGGTGACAGGGTGACATCTCATCAAAGGCAAAGCATCGGTTTGTCAATCATGTCATCCAGGCAGAAAAGATACTGATCCCGAATGATACCACAGAAGCAATAATTTGAAGTCAATCATTTTGTTTTTTTGTTGTACTATGGTATCTTCTGGGTGATGGCAGGATGATCAGGGCTAGGGACATACCTGCCTGGGCTACATATGATCGACAGGCTCCTTCCATGTCTTTTTTATAGTCCAGGAGGGTATCGTCTCAGGTCATTCACACCATGTGGAGTGACCTGAGTGAGTGTATTATGTGGCGGATCCTAGCACCCGACAGACACCTGACAGTAACTTTCTCTTTGTTTAGCCTGGTGAGTGGAACATCAGTGTGCCTATAGAGTCACCTATGACTATAGTGTTGGGTACGTTGTTATGCCTTATTGGCTGTGGTTGAGTGGCACACTGAGTTTGTGGGCTATGTGTCATTTGGGTTGTGTTGGGGGGGTGGAGGTTACTTGCATTTCTGTTTTGGAGGTCTCTGTTGCTTGGGCAGATTTTTATTGAGAGCCTCCGTGAATGTAGGTATGTGTTTTGTGTTTCTATGTGTGTGTTTAGGTGGTGTAGGTTTTGAGGGACTATGGGATGAGTGTGGTGTGGCGTAAGTGTTTACCTTCTCCTCTAGACTGTCTAGTCCAGTCTTGGGTGAAGAAAGCTTTGCTTGCAGTTTGGCTATATAAGTGCATCTCTCACAGATTGTAGTGTTGGGTGGTAGGAGGATAGGGTTGTCTGTGTAAATGAGGCAATTGCTGCATTGCCCCAAGATGCCCAGATTCATCAGATAGACAGGAAAAAACATCGGGACCTGACCCTTAGAAATGCCTGGATAGGTGCTTATTTATTAAGTACTAAAAATTGTTTTCCTCTAGACAAGTGAGGAAAGTTGAGTGCTGTAGTAATTTGTAGCTTGTTTAGTGCTTACAACAAGTTCTGAACAAGTGCTGAGCTCAAAGAAACAGATTTGAGTGCTAAAACTATAAAACTGGCTAGTTCTAAGGGAAATTTGAAGATCAGACTTTATGGCACCGGGAATAGTTTAACCCTAGCTAAGCGGCAATGCATAAAGTATATTTTTTATTTTTTTTTTAATATAACAGTAGTAAATACGCTTTCCATTTATCTGACACTGCTTAAAGTCCTGATAATGTGTGCCAGGAATCAAAGTTTTGATGAGATGAGAAGTGAGAATGTGATTGAAGGATGAATGCAGTTCTTGTAATGCTTAAATTTGCTTTTGCTTTTGTTTATTTTGCTTTTTGCATTTGCATTGGGTAAAAAAAAAAAAAAAATGAAAGAAAATTTGAAAAGTGTTTCCTTTTGTGCAAACAAGTTTCACATCAAAGTACAAACCATCATCACTCTGGATGGTCTCATTTAGAAAAAAAACCTTTTTTCTAACTTTCTCTTCTGTGCAAAATGTAATAAATGTGTTATGATAGTACAGAAAGAAGACAGGTGAGAAATAGTTCAAATCCATATTACAGATACTTTTGCTGAGAGGCCCAAAAACAAACAAAACAAAAGTAAAGAAAAAAAACCAAAAATATAAGCATAATCAGCAAAAAGCAAGAAAAGACAGAAAAGAATAAATATATAATATAATGAATCATAAGTTTAGTGCTTTCGCCACATGAACTGTAGGACTTCATCAGAACTGAAAAGGCTTGATATTTCTCTATTATATTACAAGATTAGTTTAAAAACCACCAATGAATAGCAAGACCACATTAAAAATGCTAATTTTTGCTAAAAATCTTAAAGAAACATTTACTCCTTAAAACATTTCAAATATTAAACATAAGTTAAAACGTATTAGTATTTTTATTATTGATAGTTAAAAAAAAACTATAATTTGGCTGATCTTAATTTTAACAAGAAGCTAATGAAATAGCATCATTTGGCCCAGGCCTCTCACTAGCATCCAGTCTTTTTGCCAAAAATGTTCTCTGTATTGCGGAGTATAGTACCAAGTATCAGTCAAGGTGTTTTTACCACTTACTCCAGAACAAAAAAATATTTTTTTTTCTCTTCATGAACCACTTTGTGCCTGCATAGTGCATTAGTCTCTTTTTTTATTCTGAATATCATATTGATGCTCATAAATATTTTTATTGAGTGCACGTTCAATCTTCCCTATGTAGAACCAATGGCAAAAGTTACAAAAAGTCAAATAAACCACTCCTGCAGTTGTACAATTATATCCTTGAAGGAATCGATAAGTGTACTTAGCCGTGGGGAGCATGATAATATCACCCTCATATATATAACTACACTGTCTGTAGGAACCACATTTTATAGTTCATCTCTTGTCAACCAAAACATCAGTCTTATAGGTTGTAACATCTCTTTCCATTTTTTTCTTTGAGATTTTTATGTCTTTTAAAACAAAAATTAGGTTCACCCATAAACACTTTTTAAGTTCAGTATCAACTTGTAATATATTCCAATTACTTCTAATAAGCTGCTTGACAGTATAACTTTCATATCCAAATTTTGATAACATGCTATGCTCATAGCCTATTGTGGGACCATCATTAATGTGGGTGCCATTTAGTTCTATTCTTTTTGATGGGTAAACCCTTTCCTAGTAAAGGTGAAAATTTTAATTTTCTCACTGAAAAATGTAATTTTGAATTTCATTCATCATCACCTCAGGATATTTCCTCCCTCTAAGGAACATTTGTTTTACCTTACTTATCTCTGACCAAAGGTCTTCATCGTCAGAGATAATCCTGACCAACCTAACCATTTGGCCCTTCACTAAACTTCTTTTCTGCTTGTACAGGTGACAACTCTTCAAATGTAGATAATTATTAGAAAAGATCAGTTTTCTGTATAGTCTAGATTTAAATTTCCCGTTAACTGGGTCTTTTATTAATGTAACATCCACGTAATTGGTATTCTTGGTAGAATAAGTATAAGCAAATTTTAAAAAAGTCATACTACCCTGGATAAAATCCACAAATTCCTTTACCTCTATGTCATTTCCTTTCCAAATAATAAATGTATCATCCAGGAAGATGAAATAGGTTGCCAGGTAAGCATTATATTTGGACATAGAAAAGTGTTCCTGTTCCCAGTGCCACATAACTATATCAGCATATAGAGGGGAACAAGCACTACCCATAGCTACCCCACAAATCTGTCTAAAATATTCACCCTTGAAAAATATAAAGTTGTTAGAAAGTACAAGCCCCAACAGTTCACAGACCACATTAATCTCACTATTGCTTAAATTACTTTGTATGTTCAATAGAGCTCTAAACCATTCAGTTCCAAGTTCATGGGGAATACAAGAGAATAAATCACTAACAACTATTGTAGCTAAAAAACAATCAATATAAAAAAAAGGACTTAATATTTCCAAAAAAGTCCCAAGAGTCTTTTAGGATATATTTAACTGATGAACAAATTTTTTTAAATTTTGGTATCAATATATTTAGCCAAAGGGTAGGTTTTATATCCAACCATTGCTACAATGGGATGCATGGGTAGATTAAATATATCCTTGTGAACCTTTGGGATGCCAAAGATGTTAGGCACAATTGGAAAGTCAACTCTTAAATAATGGTAAATGTCATAATTATATCTTTTTCCAAAAATAATTCATGTAGGTGTACATCAATCCTACTGTAGGCAGTATTAATCTCCTGTTTGGATACCCTCACATACTGTGTATCATTGCTGAGCAGCTGAAACAGTTTGCTGGTATAATCTATTGCCTGCATGAATGCACTGCCCCCACCCTTATCTGGTTTCATAACTCTTATTTCTTTGTTGTTGGTAATCTCTTTCAAAAGTTCATGTTCTGCAGTAGTTAAATTCTGCATCCTCCTATTACAATGGTTCCTGAACCAGTTATGTATATCAACTGTACATTTCTCAAACAAAATTAACAATGGATGAAGGGGAGATTGTAAGTATGTTTTCTTACTAAGTGTGGTCCTCTTGAATAGGAAGATTGTTTTGGTGGAAAATAAAAACTTTAACTTTCTAGTACATAACTTAAAATCTGTCAAAATTTCTCCTACGTCCATTATTTGATTGGGTACAAAAATAAAACCTTTGCTAAACAATGAAAAGTTCTTGAATCAATTTCCAGATTCCTATAATTAAAAATGTTGTACTCATTTTGCATTTTAATTGAAGGTACATTTTCCAAACCATTACTATCATCAAATGCAGGCTGAAAAGTATCTGCATTTCAAGGGTTATCACCCATACAAGCAGAAAAGAAGTTTAGTAAAGGGCTAAATTGTTAGGTTGGCCAGAATTATCTCTCACGATGAAAACCTTTGGTCAGAGATAAGTAAGCTAAAACAAATGTTCCTTGAGAGGTAATATCCTGAGGTGATGATTAACAAAATTCAATATGAATTAGAGGAGAAAATCAAAATTTCCCCCTTTATAAAGGATTACCCATCAAAGAAGGAACACAATTAATGTTAATAATGACCCCAAAATAGGCTATGAACTTAGTAAGTTATTAAAGTTTGGACTGGGAAGTTATATTGTCAAGCAGCTTATTGGAAGTAATTGGTATATATTAGAAGTGGATCCCAAACTTAAAAAGTATTTAGAGGATGAACCTAATTTTTGTTTTAAAAGACATAACAATCTCAATGAAAAAAATGGAAAGGGGTGTTAGAACCTATAAGGCTAATGTTGTGTAAGTATACTGACCCATTACTAATGTATGATATAGCATTGATTAGCCAGCCAACACAATTAATCGTTATGCTTGCATATATTTGTTTTCTGTACTGTACAGCTGCAGAAGAGATAGCAGATAACTGTGAGGTGCATCAGTAGAGACTAACTTGCCTCACAGAAGCATGGGGTAAGTATGCATCAGGTCTGAATGCAAGGCAAAGAAGCATTTTCAGTCCGTTACTATATCACTCTATAATATCTTGAGTGGGCATTTTTGTAACTTTTATTTTAAGCATAAGTGTCTATAATAGTTTAGACAAGGCTGTCTGAAGTGTAGATCCATGCCCAAAATAGCTCTTTGGTATTGCATTAGGTAATAAGTACATAAGCTTAATTGTGTGTGGGTTCAATACCCAGAAAAAACATTAGATTTTTTTTTACAAGTTAGTATTTATATAGTAAATGCTATGCTGCGTGACATTAAAAAATTATTTTTTTACAAATGCAGTTATTCACTTTGAAAGCATATATGTGATATGTAATAATGAAATATATGTTTAAATTTGACATATCATACCATTGTGATTGATTTTATTACATCTTAATGCCTTCCCATCATATCTGGACATGGCAAAGGTGTACATGTTTATTTCTCATTTTGGTTTATGTATTGAAATAATAAATAATGTGACATGCCTCCCCCATCATTTTTTTTTTCATATTTTTTAAAATTTTCACTGCTGAAAACAAAATGACCATCAGCACATTGAGCCAAACTGGCCACTGCAATTTGACCTGTCATAACTCCACAGGTGGCTGCAGCCGGTAGCTCTTCCCCACCTTCTGGTACAATGGTACCCTTCAGGAGCAGTACTAGTGGAGGTGGTGATTTTGGCACCCGTCAGGAGCTGACAGGGCTAGTGGAAGGCATAATGGGGAGGGGCCTTTGTGTCCAAATTGACAGTGTTGAAAATTTCCCACATTGTATTGCCAGATCTGTGCCACATCTGGTACTGAACCAAGCAAATGACACAGGAGACAGCAATGACAGTTCTGAAGGTGAGGTCTAGAGTCTCACTGTTGTCATGTAGGACATGCATGCACCTCTGATGTTCTCTATCTATCCCCAGTCATGGTTTCTCCTAACCCCACCCTCTTATCTTGCTTATGTCTTCATTTTGTTTCTACTCTCCTACCCCTTCCTGTTCCATACTGCAAGCACTTTATTGTACAAAATATGGCAGATTAATATGGAACACCTAAGAGTAACACATCATAAAGTTGCTACTAAATGCCCCATAAGTAAAACTCTTGGCATTTCTCTCACATTTCCCTCTCTCTCTTCACCATTTCTGTTTCAGTGTGTACTGTCATATACAATTAGCTTTGTGACAACACCTTATATGTTAACTTCCACTTAGGAGATCTGTTATCACTGGCAGATGGCTACCCTATAAATTTTTAGTATCCTCAGGAAAATCTAACTTGACAATTACATCATGCTCGGAAAAACGAACTACCTCACAGCTGTAGTATGACTTATCCTGTGGGGCTGGCTGTTAATGCTGTGTTCTCTAGACTGTATAACTAAATAGGTCCGTGGTTTGAATCCAGCAAAGAATGGCTACAGTAATGTTTGTCTGCCATGCTGTGTAGAGAAGAGTCCTGCGGCATATAGGATGTGTAGTTGTATATTGTTGCTGTGTTCATCAACTACCTGCTTTCTATTTTTGCAGAAACATCAACCTATTAAATAGTGGTGATGTCCTCCATTTAAATGTGCACTGTGACAATTATAAACCAACGTCTCATGTGGTCTATGCTATTCAGGCAATGCTCAGTACCTTATGATCATAGGTAATCAGTTCATATCCAGACATTACTCTATACAGTATACTGTGTCAGTACAATTGTGAATGTCTGTGTGTGTAACAATGTTGTCACCCAGCTATTTGCTCCATACTTGTATATTTGGGAATTCCTCTAACAAGAGATTCTTCTCATTTTTCACAGAGAAATTCTTTATTTGATATCGATGATGCCATTTGATGAAATTTGGCTTCCCTAAGCAAATCACTAACGCTTCTCCTTAGGGAGTGAGGAACCAACTAACTCAGGGTTATGCAGCTTAATGCTGAGTCTAAATCACAAACTGCACTCACTTGAAGCACTTTTCACCCTGGAAGGTGCTGATGTCTGCACAGTCACAGAGACATGGTTTAAGATCTCAGAGTACCTCGACCACGCAGGGCTATAATGCCTTCCATACATTCAGACCACAAAACGAACATGAAAAAATCAAGGGAGGAGGATGTGAACTAATGAAATGTCATCAGATCTGTATGGCATTTGTTACGTGTGTATTTTGAGTGCATTATATTATTGTTTAGGATGTACATGAGTATACAACACATGCTTGTCTAATATATGTTTTAGGGTAATATACCCCCCTTTTTATGACTGCAAATGACACCAAATGACAAAACATGTCACTTTACTGATGCGCATGACCCAACAGCAGTAGGGTTCATTTCTTCTTTATTATACATGATGAAGTGGAAAACACAGCAGTACTTTCAGCAAGCACACATACATTCCCTGAGTGCACATCATATTCAATAACTGCAGTCTATGCGAACAGTCCCTAATGTAGCCACTGTCCTTGTTATTTCAACTCAGCATGTTACTAACATTAATATCATATTTACTCCCTTTTTTACACTATTGTTTGTGCATTTCTCACATCCATTGTTGCCATGTCTACTTTTATCGATGTGCATTGGTCAAGAATTGTCAACAGGATTAATTTTTTATTTATTTTTTTATTTAACATTTGTTGACCGGGAATGTCCGACTAGGTTCCACAGAGCCTGTTTTCAGCGGAGGCCCGGGGAGAAATGCTCCAGATGCATGTCTTTGGAATGTGGGAGGAAACCGGAGTACCCGGAGGAAACCCATGCGAACACAGGGAGAACATGCAAACTCCACACAGAAGGCACCCCAGCCGAGAATCGAACCAGAGAACCTCTTGCTGTGAGGTAACAATGTTAACCACTGCACCACTGTGCCGCCCAATTATCGTAATTATTATTACATCAGTATGGAAGTGTTTATGTTTAAAATGTTTCTTTGTAATATAAGCACATATGACTGCACTATCTGGCAAGCTGTTTTCTTTACATTGTGTGCTTCAGTTTCCCTGCACCTTTCCATGGCCACCAACACCTCTGCTGGCTATGAAAATGTACTTATAAATGTGTAAGAGCAATGAGCAGAATGCATATTCAATGAGCTCTGAGCTCATTGTGCTGGTTTTGAAAAGGTACTTATAAATGTGTAAGAATGATGAGAATGGATATTCAATGAGCTCTGAGCTCGGTGAGCTAATGTGCTTAAATCATGTAAGCTTGGCGTGAAGCCTACATGATTGTTAATGAATCCCAGGGAAATTTTAGATTTTTACTTTAGTTCAGTTGTCAAGAAAGATTTTTTACTTGGAGATTTTGTGAGTTTTATGGTAGTATTTTATTAATTTTAGTTTTCATTTTATGCAATACTTAAGATTACAGCTCTTTTTTTTTTTTTTTACAGTTTAACATTATAGCTTTTTTTTACAGTCTGGGTTAGTATAACTGCTTTAATGATTCTGTGCCTTGTGTTTTTTCTTCCTAAACCACATTACTAACACACTCTAATCCTAATACTAAAAACAGCTAGACTGCAGAAGGTTGGTAGAAAGTAACAAAATGTATTGTTGTGCTTTAATTGTGAACTGGAAAAACAACTGGGCAGGCATTTTGAATTGCTGTGTGGATTCATAAATAAGCCTGTGTTTTTTGCAAGCTATTGCCTTCAGTAGTTCTTTAGCATATATATGTTTTATACTATATAAAATTAAGAATATTATAAAACATTGATGTTTAGATTTTAAGAACATATATCTGGTATGCTTTCTAAATACATTTGTTTATTTACAGCCTTGTAAGACTATCAGTAGTGTTCTTGCATCATTGTAAGTTTATCTAAGCTTAGTTCTTAGTTTTGTGCTGAGAGTTTGAGAGCTACGCAATGTGTGCCGCCGTAGTCCTTATTAGATCTAGCATAGCATTGTCCCTGAACTCCAAGGCTTCACTGCTTGACCAGTGAAAATAATGAGTGACATTTTTATGGAAGCCACACAGCAGTAATCATCTCTTTGTCAGTATAGGTAGCACCAGACTGTGGCTGGAGAATAGCCTTGAACATCTGCTGATTGAGCCGCCTTATACCCCTTGCATGTCTGAGCTTGGCTCTGATATTATGAAACCTGAAACCTCTGTAAGACAGTAGTATTTTGGGTGCACCACATTGGATGCAGTGCATTCATCTGCTGCTGCCACCACAGGTGGAGCACTGCTTGTGTTTTCAGTCATGGGGGAGCCCCTCCATGGGAATAGTGAACATTCATGCTGTGAAGCATGTAGTTCAAGGGTGGTTGATGCCACTTCTTCACCCTGAACCATGAGTTGAGCACCACCCAAGAGGAAGACAATGAATCAGTCTGAGCCCAGGTATCATTATCAGACACTGCATAGGTGCTGACATCAGCATGTTGTCTTCGCTGAGCCTGTAGAGTAGTCTGACCAGTAACTGCACAATATAAGACAGAACAGAGTGAATCTTTGCACCCATGTTAAATATGAAGCTATTTGTTGTGCATGCAAACAGTAGTACAAAATATGCAGATATTTAATAGACACATAAATCTGCTGCTATTCTTGTGTGCATACACACCTGACATACTGATGGGTAACATATGCAGTGGAATATGTGACCTGCCTACACCCTGTATGTTCACTTTTACTACATACACATCCAGTATGATTAATAACTTCCACTCATTCACATGACGGTTGGGCTACACAATCCCTGTACCTTCATTATCTCCATACTGAGACACTAGGAAATTATGTGGCATCAGTTAGGCTTGCAATGGGAGGTGTGCCCCCCTCCAGTGGCTGACTTGTGAGTTGTTGGCTACATTTAATTTTTTTACAGGCTTTTCTGACTGTGTCCTACCTCCAATACTACTGTGTTGTATGATTCTTCCAATCAATAATAGTGGTGATGACCATGTTGAACAACGTATCCCAGACACTATCTCACAGATGTTTCTGAGAACTTCCACTCCTCAACAGGTAGTGCCCATGGATCCTGAGAATCTGTCGCATTATGTCATTCTCAGCTAAACTGAAGATGTCTGACCTCTGACATCCACCCTCTCTGAGGACACAATAACTACTATGGAAATAATAGACCTAGCTCTAGGCCAATGACTGCTTGGGGCAGCAAATTACCTGATATATACAGAGAATTGCAGGATTGGACAGGGATACGAGCACAGTGGGTGCTAGTGATATGGCATGCACTGGGCAGTGGTTACTCCAGTGATATCACAGCCTAATTTAGTGGCAGATATATGCATATACAGTATATAGAAAGGGTGGCTACCATGCAAAGGCCCACAGGAATGTAAAAATGATGTGCCTGCTTTTTCTCTGTATTTCATTGTATTGCATTGCTGCATATTGTGGGTTAATGCATAGCTGTTCAATGTGATGCTGTTAGCACCATAGAAGGCTTCTGCAAACTTACACTTCTATGTAGGATTACGGCTTTGTTGTAATGTAGTGGCTACACTTCCATGCGTCTACTATTATGCACATACATGGGAGTGTAGCATTGCACTGATGTCTGTATCTTATCTAGAACCATGTGTGAAGGGTTTGCTGTACCTTTTGCCTTTAGACACAGCAAATTGAGTGGCCAGCAGAATTGACTGCTGTGGGAGACAGCTGAAACTTTTGGAACTTTTGGCTCGATGAGATTAATGTGCATGTTGCCTACTAATATCAGCTATATTACTTTTATTATTTGCGGAGCATCTTTACTTATGTCAGCCTACCCAGTCTGCTTTCTTGTTACAGGTTATGATAATGCCAACAAACTGCAGACTTGTCAGTTGCTGGCTGACCTTCCCCTACCTTATGCTGTTGCTGTAGTGTCTGAGAGATTGCCTTGTTGTGAGGAGGATCCAACGTCTCCCAGGCTGATGGTGCAGCAGGAGGATGACAGAGTACTGACCCCATGGGTAGCTGCTACCATTCCCTTCCAGGAGTGCATTGCAAATGCACTCTCCTTGAGGGAATCAAGCCACTGTGCCCTCAAAGGAGAGTGCGACCCTTTCCACCAACTGCCCTCATCTATTTAGAAGAGAAAAATAAGTCCCACTGGCAGTCCTATGGGCTAATCAGCAGCCAGCACACTGGCCCTTCCCCAGTCTATCTTTAGCCATGTGTAACTCCTGCTTTTGTGCCACCCTTTTCACTTTGTCCACTTTTCCCATTCACCTCTTGTTCACCTTTTCTGTAATCATAGCTTACATCTCCTTGTGCTGTTTACATAACTATAATTTTTCATCTTTTGTAGTCTGAATTCAGTCTGTATTTGCCCTCTTTTCTAAACTCTTTGATTTTTCTTTTTCTAAGTCTAGTTGTGGAATTAGTATTTTTTTTTGTTTTCTACTATGAAACCTCATCTCCTGATTGTTCATTCAGTATGTCCTCTAGCCAATAAGCTCAAAAGCTGTCTATTACATACAAATCAATGGGCAATTCAGAAAAAGTGCTTTATGCAGGGTCTGAGTTATGAACTCCCACGTGGGGAGTAAGCCATACCTTCAAAACCCCACTGCCACAAAACATTGTAGAAAGGAGAAACTCCAGAAACAGTACACTGCCTTTTCAGGAAATTACTTTTTTCAGTCTTCTTACAGTGATCAATGATTCTGAGGATAAAACAGATGAAAGACATAAGGGAAAGCTAATTTTAGGATTTTTTTATGTTGTTTGTGTTTCTGTAGTGGGTTGATCAAAAATATTAGCTTCAGATTGACATTAGCTTCCTTGTAAGACATTAACAATAATGGGTCAGTAAATTCAGTCAATTGTAATTTCCTTTTGAGGTTTTATATAGGTAAAAAATGCAATTTTATTTCCAGGAATGTATAGAAAGATGACACGGCATTTTTTTTTTGTTTTTGTTTTTTAAGGACTTGCACTATGCTTTTGTACTTCTTAATTTGAAATGTACTTTTAGTAAGCCTTTCACTATGATGCAACAAATATTATCTGCTTTGTGACACAGGCTGGTTCTTTAATGGGTTAAATTCATAAGTTCATAAGCGCAAAAGTTCATAAGTTCTTTTGTCAAGGTTTCAGTGGCCTAATGGCCATTCAAAGAACACTGTTTATTTACCATTAGGTTTAAAGATGTCATAGAACACTCTTTAAAGTCAGGGTTAAAAATGCCATGGCCAAGCCATATATCCAAATTGTTCTTAAACAGTGCAATATTTGTTTGAGATCCTTACACTTTATGGTAATATTCTCCAGATTTTAGAGATAACCTGAGTAATATATTTCCCCTGTTATGGAGGTCTTAAAGGTACATATGCAAAAGTTATTACTCTTATGTTTATGATCTAATAGATTGGAATATCAGTTGAGATATAGAATGGCTTGAAGAAACTTATCACTGAAGGCTTTATATGCCAAGATTGCCTTGCCTATAAATCATTTATAATAAAGAGTAAACAAATTCAATTTTTTACATCTACAGTATCTTGATAACTCAGACCTTTGGCAGCTAGGATGCATCTAGGGAATGCCCTTTGAACTGATTTAAACTTTTGTAATTGGTTACAATTAAATATGCAAAAAAAAGTGTTCTTATATTCTAAAAATCAGTCTTAAATAAGTTTTGTGTAACTGGACCACATACTTCTTATCTCTTAATGAAAATTATCTCAGTATAACTCGTAAATGTTTCATTGTCCGAGACCTAATTTAGTTTACATGATTTTGAAATATTAAGTTACTATTGGTTATAATTCCAAGAGCCTTATAATCAGTTTCCATTAAGATTAGTACCATTCAAAATGATCATCATATTTTTTATCTTTCTGCTGAAATAAATAAATTGACATATATCAACACTGATTTGGAGACCATAATTAAGGTTCAAGGTTCAAAGTTAGCCAAGGACCACACAAGAGAGCATTATTGGCTTATTTCTACCTATTTAATGACCAATGTAGCATTTTACCAAATCAGAAATCAACCTTATTTATAAACACATCAATACTTTCTGCTTCTCTAATTTCTGATGGTAAGGACTTCCGTCTTTTTCCTGCTCAGTATTGAAAGTATATCCTTTTAGTTATTTTATGCATCACCTTAATATTAATATTCTAGTGCATTTATCATGCTGAAGACCCCCCAAATAGGCAACCAATTCAGGATGAGACAAACATTTATAAAAACATAACATGTAACCCTTGATTGTCTATAACATTCAGAAAACAAATTAAGTCTTTCTGAACTGTATATGAAATACCTGATAAGTCTCTAATTTTTTTTGTGAAGGATCTCAGAACACTTTCAAGTCTAATAATATAATTCCTAGAATAAATGCAAATCTTGAACTATATTTCAGTATTAGTCTTAGGATTGCTTTATAAATAGGAATCATTACAAATTCATGCCCAGTCAACAAACTCTTGTAGAAATTTGTTTATCATTAGTTGTTATTAGGACTGCAATAAAAACAGTTTTGCAGTCATCTCCATATCTATTGACCCAGAAGGCATTACTTGCCGGACACGTTCAGAATACCAAACTAAATAAAGAGTCCAGTACTAATCTTTGAAGTACACCACAAGTAATTGGCATGTAATCAGATCTGATGCATATAAAAGTGACACATTATCTTTTAGCAGTTAACCAGTTTATTGTCCAATTTGTCAAAAATGGGTTGAAGGTGTATCTTACTAAAGTTTTACCATTGAGATAGTATATCAAATGCCTTAGCTTGGTCTAGAAACAGAACACCAACAGCAGCACCCATATCAGTAGCTAATGTAACCTGATTGTAAAATTCTGCAAGATCTATTGGAGTAGATCTCCCTGTGCTGAATCTCTGTTGACCAAGATCAAGGCATTGTAAACTGTTAACATGATCCTGGAAAAACTAAAGGAATCAGAATATTTGGTTAATAGTTTTTAATCTTAGTCTTACTACCCTTCCTTGAATTGGAGTTATTGAAGATATGTTCCAAGACTTTTGAACTAGTTC
This sequence comes from Protopterus annectens, assembly GCF_019279795.1. NCBI lineage: Eukaryota > Metazoa > Chordata > Ceratodontiformes > Protopteridae > Protopterus > Protopterus annectens. The sequence goes on from NC_056746.1 coordinate 1,102,538,025, forward strand.
ACTAAATAACATTGTATTAAATATATATAGAATAGGTGGTAACACATTTTGGTGTTAGAAGTTAAAAGGTCTGGAATAATATCTGGCTGCATACATGTGTTCTTCCATATTTTTCTTAAAGAACAGCAAATCAGCGATTTAGTTGGTAATGTATAAATGCCCCCAAGAGACAATAGGACTTAATTTACAGAATTAATTAGTAAAGCTGTCAAAATATTGATTAAATTAATTGGCAGTGATTTTAGGCAGTGTTAGTGTGTCATTATGAACTATACTAATTATTAAATTTATAGTTATTAAATCAAGATTCAATTATTGGTCACTGAAGAAGTTTAATGAGGGTGAAAGAAATGTATGGTATCAGAACAGTATTTAGACTTCTTTTTCCCATTTATTCTATTCAAAGTAAGTCATTAGTTCCTTCAGTCATTATTGATAACCCATCAGTTTGAGTTATATCATGGTGTAAAACATTTTAGTCATAATGCTGTTTTATGATGTGTGCAGTAATGTAGAATTAGGCTGTGTGCCAGAACTCTCTTCTAAAAGCTAGTGCTTGTGTTTGCATGTACTCCTTTTGTTCTGTATTAGAGATATGTATTTAATGCATTAATGTGGAAACGTCTGTCACTAGCAGTACTTTATTTTCAGAATATTGAAACAAAACTGATAGTATGTAGTAGATCAATGGAAATGCACATAGTATAAAAGCAAATATTTTGCCAAAAACTGTCATGTAGCATTACTTGTTTATGTATTTGTCTAGAGAAGTACAGCACAAGGCTGATATATTTGAATGTTGAAGTGTAGCACCTCTACAAAGCAAAATATAAGACAGATGGCAGCTTTTAGTATTATGCAACTATTTCCATGTCCTACTCAGGACAAAGGAGATACTGAAGCATGCTGGTCTATTTGCAAACCTAGTGCCAAGACACTTACCAGTGTATTCTACATCTTGCATGGTATACAAACCTGCTTCTGGCATGATTCATGCACTTGAATCACTACACTGGCACACTGTCCAAACATGATGCTTAGATATAATGGCAGGATGGGGACCATGTAGCTACAAATAAACTATAATTACAATACAGTTGTCCATCCTGTTTTGCATTGTTTTATACATATTTGTCTCCAATTAGCCTGAAATGCATTGACACTGATCTTTAATAACTTTACACATGCATAGTGTTTTGTCCATTTCTTTTATCAGTAAGGCACACTAATGATTCCTTTGCAAGCTAGAAATAATTTCTCTGTTTCAAAACAAATAGTCAGCAGAGACAAACATCCTTCACTGTTAGTGAAAAAAAAATAGGATGAAAAGGCTCACCTTAGAACAGGTCAGTTAACATCTTGTCTGTGACACAGGACTTTGACACTGCTTGACCTTCACTGCAATATCACTACTGGAGCTTGTCCCTCAAACTTGGTCTACATGCTTGGATGGTGGGGGGCAGGTATCATTCTGTTCTTTTGTAGTTACTTATTTCTTAATGAAAATCATTTGTTCATTCTCCTCAAGCTGTTACAGAAGTTGCTCTAGAAAATAGAAACTTGTGATACAATTGTTTATCAAAAATCCTTTTGATTATGTAGTAATAATCAAACTGAATCTTGACAGATGCCTCCTCTGTCATCGTATAAAGTAACATTCCATGTATACACAACAATGTAAAAGTCTAACAAAGATGTGTAAACACTTGTATGCAGTCCACACGTTAATGTGATGCAAATGCATGCTTCCTCCATACTTCACTGGGACATCAGTGAAATGGTAGGTGCTTCCTGCTCTACTCTGCTCAATGGTCATGCCATGAAGAGATACATAATGGTCTGAGCTGACATAAACATAGGATAGGACCTACGGGTATATTATTTAAATGAAGTGATCTACTGCTGTAGAAAATCCTGTTGGATGGAACACTGTCATGGTGCCAGTATGGTTGGAATGAGCAACCTTTACAAGGTTGCACAGACAGACAGACAACATGACAAACATTACAAGCCTAGTCATTCACCCTAAACCTATTTGGATTCTGAGGATCATGGTCATCTATATGGGGGGGACATGTTAGTTGGAAAGTAATTAAGGCATTTGTAGGGGGGCTACTAGTTAGGATAATACTTTTCTTATTGAAAGCTTCTGTCCATAAGAGACACGGGGGCCAGAATGGTGGTAAATTTAGGATTTCCTATCCAATTGTCAAGGTTTGTTTGAATAGGGTCAGGGTGAACTCTGTTTTACATGGATGAGGAGATTATTCCATAGCATTGGGATCCTTTGCGGCACATCTGTCTCTACAGCATGTTGTGTTTATGTCAAAGCAAAGTTCAGAGCCCTGGATCTAATGTTTCTAGTTCTGTTTGTTTTGCACATGTGCAACAGGTCCATCAGGGTTGGGTCTGAGGAAGCCCTGTAAACCAGGCAAAGATCCCCTGTCAGCAGCCTATAGGAGTCTGAATACAAAGACAGAGCATTTGCATGATCAGTGTAGAATAAAGTATTCATGCCCTGAATTCTCCTGGTGGGAAACTTTTGTGGATGTTTCAAGTGTTGCAAGTGTCTGTTTAGATACATCCCAAAAGGGGCAATCCTGTATTTGCATTCTATGACTGTTTTAATTTTCTGAACTGTTTTTGCCACATTTTACTGCATTCTGTACTAGTTCAGCTGTAGCATAGCCCAATTCAAGGTTTGCTGTTTCTGGGACTGTTTTGTAACTTCTTTTGAAAGTTCAAATTCAAGCCATCCTTGTTGGTGAAGGCCATTCTGCACCCTTGTGTCAGGTGATTGTTGTCTGGGTCTCATCTAATTGAAAGCAGTTGGACTAGAACTCAGAGAGAGCATCCTTATTGGCACGTTTGAGTTAAAAGGATTATTTGTTGTTTTATGTAAGCCCCACATTTGTGTTTGTTTGCAATGTAGTGCATCATAGTGCACTGCCGCATAGTAGTGGTTACCATTGGTGGTTATAGACACAAATGTTTTGCTTGTTAAATTTTCCCTTAGCATTTTGCTTGTGGTCCTCCAGAGGTTTTTGTGGCCTTTCTCTATTGTCAGGTGGAACATTAAGCCTGGCCTCAGAGGTACCAACACACCTCTCACCCATTAGCCATTCCTAAGTGTGACCTCTTTTCCTGACCATATAAATTTACCTAACACTATGGATGGACAATTTCTCACAGTTTCTCCAGCCAGCCTGGTTGACGTGGGCATCCTGAGGCAATATAGCAACTGCCTCATGTTCATTGACAACCCTCTACTCCTAGTTCACACAAACTCAACATGTGAGACATGCAACTATATTAAGAATCCTGAATCCATGCTCTCTCACATATCTGTCAGTATATATAACAATGAGCGGGTTGCCAGCATGCACACCGCACCTCCTATTCCACATAAACCCACATCACACATGCTTACATATGAAGAGGTCCTCACCAGAAGCATGCCTAAACACCAGAGACCTCCCAAACACAAACACAAGCACGCTACACATAAACTTCCTCAGCAGAACAGATTACACATAATAGCTCATGCGCCAATGTCTCACCGGTCAAACCCTTAAGGCAAAACACAAAATCAAACATATTAGTCATAGGTGATTCCATTGTGAGACACACTGATGTCCCTCTCACCAGGCTGGATAAGAAAAAGGTCATGGTCAGCTGTGTGTCAGGTGCCAGGATAAGCCATATCACACATGCACTCAAGTCTCTCCACAACAGGTACTGTTATGACTCCATCATAGTCCATATTGATGTGAACAACTTGATATGTACCTCTCTGGACTATATGAAGTGAGACATGACTGAGCTCTCGGACTATGTGTCTCAGGCAGGTATGTCCCTAGCCTTAAGCAATATTTTACCTTCACCTAGGATGATGCCTCAATACAAACATAAAATGACTGACTTCAGTTATTGCCTTAATTTCTGGTGCCATTCCAAGGGGTACAGTATCTGTCAGCCTGGGATGACATAATCGACAGACCTCAATGCTTTGCCAGAGATGGTCTTCATCTGTCACCCCTTGAATTTTGAGTGCTGGCTGAAGCTCTTGCCACCCCATAGTGCCTTTTTTAGGCAGTGTCTCAAGGACAAAATACCCAACATAAAAACTCCATCTAAAAACAACCTCAAGGTTATGCTGCTAAATGCTATGAGTCGTAATATCAAACTGCACTGACTGGAAGCAGTTCTCACCTTGGAAGGCACAGACATTTGTGTAGTCATGGAGGCCTGGTTCAAGGCTGTGAAGAGCATCCCAAACATACCAGGTTACACCTCCTTCCACACATTCAGACCACAAACTGAAGGCATGAAAACTAAAGGAGGTGATGTGTCAATACTCATTAAAGATAAATACACCTCCAGATTGGTTAAACAGTATGATTCACTGGAGATATTTCAGGTGCAATTAACTGTTGGTAGGACACCTATTCAAGTCATTGCCAGATACAGGATCCCCTCCATGAATCAGGACACCCACTCTACCTATTTGGATCTACTTGACTCTATCAAGATACATCTAAAAACCATAGTTTTGGGTGACTTTAACTACCCATCCATTGACTGGGTAAATTACTCATGCTCAAGCTCACTTGCCCTAAGGTTCCTCAACTTCGTTAACTCCAACGGATTAGCGGTTGACGCACCCACAAGGGGTGCCAGCATCCTGGATCTGTTGCTTACCAATATGGGGGACCACTGTAGCACCCCCCACTGTGAGGTCTTCCCTGGTGAGATCTCACCACAAATCAGTCTCATTCGAAGTAACTATCATACCTGCCCCCCCCCAGCAACAATTAAACTAAAAAACTTCTGCAAAGCAGATTATAACCTCTTACAGGATAGTATAAATAGCTTCATTGCACCCTGCCCCCTCAGATGGAACTGGTGACTATGCAGAGTTCTACACCAATGCTTTATACAAATACCTGTATAATTGCATTGACTCCTCAAAGAAGAGCAAACCTGCCTGGTGGACAACTGCCATTAACAGGCTTTACAAGAAGATGAAGAAATTACTGTCTAAGAGTAAGAGGGAGTGATCCCTAAACTAAAAACACTCCCTTCTCATTTTAACCAAGCAAATAAGACTTCTTGTGAAGTTCTCCAAAACAAACTATGAATCCAAATTAGCTTCCTCAACTAAGGACAACAATAAGGCATTCTTTAGTTACATGTAACCTAAAAGGAAATGCCCATATTTGTACCAAACTGGAAGTTAATGATACCACATATAGTGAGCTTGTGGACATAGCTAACCTGTTGGCTGACAGGTTCTGTGAAAACTTCATTCCCCTGTCCCCACCTCACAATCCCCATGACATCTCTATCACCTGTCCTCTACCTTGTATCTCAAAAGACCAGTTTGTAAACACCCACTCTAAGGCCAAAATCACAGCATCTGTGGGACCTGATAACATCCCATGCTGCATCTTACATGATCTCCAACAAGAATTAGTAACACCATTGGGTACTCTTTTCAATCATAGTCTAAGCACGGTTTCATCCCAGCTGAATGGAAAATGGCCACTGTTATTCCCTTTTGTAAAGGTGATACTTCCACTGACCTGGGGAACTATAGACATGTTAGCCTGAACAAACTAATCTTCAAGGTGAATCATCATGGACCTTATCAACAAAGGTATAGGTAATCTCCAAACACCTGACCCTACTCAATTTGGATTTGTCAAAGGGAAATCATGCCTATTAAATCTGATGAACTTCTTTGAGAGAGTCACCAAGGCTGTGGACAAGGGAAAATCTGTGCATACAGCCTACCTAGACCTAGTCAAGGCTTTTGACACTATCCCCAATCAGGCATCATTGATAAACTCATTCAGCTAGGTATCAACCTTATATCATTAGATGGGTCACTAACTGGCTCACTAATAGAACACATATTGTCAAAATAGGGGAGTCCACCTTCAACAGCAGACCTGTAACCAGCGGTGTTTAACAGGGATCACTCCTGGTACCTCTACTGTTTGGAATCTATTTTTCCAAAGTACAAGCAAAAACTAAAGGTCTGTGGCTGACAAAGTTTGCTGATGACTGCAAATTGGGAGTGGTCATAGATTCTGCAAATGATGTTAACATCCTACAAGAGGGTCTTACACAAACAAATGATTGGTGCCAAAGTCATGGCCTTAAACTCAAGGCAAAAAAATGTATTATCACCTCTTTCGGTAAGATCGATGTTCCTGCTAACTACCACATCAGTAGCAATACCCTAAGTATGCACTCAGTGGTGAGAGGCCTGGGCACACAGGTTGACAGCGTCCTTACTTTTGATCACCGTGTCTTCACTGCGATAAGAAGTGTATTCTATATTGATCATCTCATAAGTAAGGGCATCGACTCCAGAAAAAAGGAAGGTATAACCTCCCTGTACTCTTCCCTCATCAGGGTAATAATTGAGTAAAACACCCCTTTTGGTATGTACTTTTCCAAGCACCTGCAGCAATTGGAGAGACAACAAAGGTTCCTCACAAGGAAAATTCAAGGTCTTCAGCATCTGTCCCGTGTGGATCATCTGAAATCACTGTCACTTCATTCTGTTTGATACAGAAAACTCAGAGGTAATCTCTGCCTTGCATTTAAGACAATCTTTGACCCTGCTTTATTGGAAATGCTGCATATCAGCAAGTCAAATGGTGCACGGGTTACTCACTCTAAAGATCTTAACCTGGTATGTGACATTAATAGAACCTGCTGGAGGGACAGATTTGTCTCCCAAAGGTTACCACACTTTGGAACAGACTCCCACTTCATGTCAAATAGAGCACCTCATTGTCCCTCTTCAAACGCAATCTGGACGATTGGATGGGTATCCGTAAATTCACCCCAGGGGTTCCACCTGTGTCCCTCTTGGACTGGGGCATTAGGTGCTGATTGTGGAAATAAGGGTAGAACTTCGCTAGGCCTGTAAGGGCTCTAGGGCCATTACCGTAGTAACTTCCTATGATCCTGTGATCCTATAAGCCTATGATCCTATGCAGTGGTTGGCAAACCTGGGAATACCTACGCTGGTTTACCTGTAGCACTCATCACCAGTCCTGCAGCTATTATTTGCAGTATCACAACTCTCTGGTAGGGATCACTGGTACAGCAGGCACACTAAATCCCCTCCCCCACCAAGATGGTTAGGCCAGTGATGGCCACTTATTCTCATCCTCTTCTTCTCAGTCATTCCAATGCCCAAGCCACCACTTGCACCAAGGTTATCTGGGTCATTGTCAGTCCTCTGTCCATATATGCCGCAAGGACAAGTCCCAGCAAAATGATGTCTGCTTTCTCTTTCTGAGTTAATCCTGCATAAATACTTTGCAATGCTCATAAAAATAAATTAGGAAGCACATTTTTCTGTTTGCATATGTATCTTTTGATATTCCATTTGTACTTCTAGAGAGAGCATTTCAAACTTTAATAGTGCCATATTAATAAACAGATTGCCACAGCATCCTACAAACATTGTAACTCTGCTTCATAATTAATGCATTCTTTAAAGGCAGAGATGTCTGCTACTACCGTCTCTTACATAATAGAAAATGCAAAACCTTTACACAGTGAATTCACAACACTAAGAAAGTGAAAACAATGCTAACAAATTTGATAACAGTGACTAGTAAAATAATATCAGAACTAACACAAAAACATCATGCTTATGCATCATGAGTAAAACAACTGAAATCAAATAATATTGATAAATTGTTATTTTATAGGATGACTTACAGAATACCTCTGTGTTGCATTAACAATTAACGCTACCTTCATCCCTTTACAATGTCTTCATCTCAACAGATCGCACATTCACCTTTAGTGCTGGAATATAAGAGGGCTTATTTTAAAAATCAGTACATACTGCATGCATAAAGATAAAATGCAAATAGCTGGTACATAACAGTCAACGGTTTATAAAATAAATAACGCAAAAACAAATGTCACATTTAAAAAAAGTCAATATTTTTTACTTAAGTTTCAGATGCTCTGATTTTGACAACGTTCTTATCCCATAACCATAAAACTGAAGGAGCATTAATAAAAAGCTGTAATGTGAAGTAGAGATGAATTTTGTAAATTTGGAAGCCAGAAGGTAAATATCATAGTTAACAATCAGTGAAAGGTGTTAAATTAAGAAACTTTAACAAACTGAACAGTTCTGATGAATAATTTCAGTAGATAATTTCCGTATAGTTCCAAAGTATTGATGCTACAGTCAGATCCTTTCTTGGCTTGTGTGGATTTTTGTTTCTACTGTGAGACAAGGGCTGATTCATAAAGTAAGGTTCACAGATATAATAACCTGTCTCAGGAGATTGCAATTAGCAACGGAAGGGCAAATTCAGTTTTATATTCCTTTCACAGGGAAAAAGACAGCAAATTTCTTGTTCTTTTCAAGCCTGAGCTCAAGTGGTTGGATCAGATGAATACCAACTGACATTAAAATAAGAAATAAAGAAGAATTATACTAAGCTGTTCATGTCGGCCTACAGAGGTGGGAATCTTTGCCAGCACCAGTGATAATATCTTGTCATGCCATGGCATGTATAACATCCACCTAGACTCTCACTTGGAATAGGTCAGTTAACGTCCTGTCCGTGTCACAAGACTTCAACCCTACTTGACCTTCACTGCAGTGTCAGAACTGGAGCTTGTCATCTGTAATTCTGCTATTACTTACTTCTTAATGAGTCGCATTTGATCATTCTCTACAAGTTGTTATAGAACTAGCTCTATGAGATAGAAACCCATGTTGAAACTCCTTCTAATTATGTAATAATATTAACCTAGCAATAATGTCCAACAAGCTGTGTGTTACTGTGTAAATAACGCCTATTCAGGGGTGTTTTGAGGTCCAACACTGCAGGCAGAGGACTTCCATACCCCTGAAAGGGTGTTATTTACAAAGTAACACACCCTGGATAGCATTATTGCTATCTGTAAAATTGCTGTGTTACTTATTTTTTTTTTTAATTACCATATTATTTTTTTATATATTTTTGATGCAAAATAGTTCCTCCACCTAATGTTTCAAAGTTGCTGTAGTATATGTAAATGGTGTTGGAGGAAGCATTTTACATCCAACATGTAACATTTTTTAAAAAAATATTTAGATATTTACTCCGTTACTTGGTGCCTTACTTCTAAAATGTATGGTTTGTTGTCTGTCATTTGGGATTGAAGTCAGTAAATAAAGACATTTGACTTTCAGACGTTATTTCCTTCAAAAAAGTCATGTTAACACAACTCCTGTTATTTAAGCTACATTGTAATTTTATAAGAACAATATTTAAAATCAGTTCCTATTTTTGAGCCTTTGTTCCCCCTTTATTTCAGGCTTTATCCAGATTTCTTCAGCTAAGAGGTCGAGAGGTACACAAAACTCTTCCCTGCTGCTGCCCCTGTTCGATCAGTCTTACTGTCTCTCTCATACATCCAGACGTTTGTACTTCAGAAAATGCATGACGACACAAATCCTATTATTCAAATAACTTTGGGATTTTTCTAACAGCAACATTTTGAGCCTTTGTTCCCCCTTTATCTGGATATCTTGAGCTAAGAGGTTGAGAGGTACCCAAGCCTCTTAACAACTGCTACGTCCGGTACTCAATCGCTTTCACTCTTCACTCTCTCTCTCTCTCTCACTCACATATACCTCATATTCATGCACACTTATGTTCACACACAAACAGAAACATAAGCACACACATACACTTTTTTTTCTGTTTCGTTTAGATTTTACAATTGCTAAACAAAAAAGCGCAGCTTAGCAAGTGTAAAATAAAGGCTTGATCGATCTTTCTCTCACTCACATGTACACATGCACACACACACAATTATTTTTCATTTTCATCTTTTTAATATATATATATATATATATATATATATATATATATATATATATATATATATATATAGATGTTCCCCTTTATAATCGCGAAATACTGAAATCTCGAATTTCAGTTTTTCGCGACCATAAAGGAGAATTTTTAAAATGTCGAAAGTGCATAATCGCGAATTTGAATATTTCAAATTTGCGGTTATGGCTTTACGTTATGTGACGTGCGCTGTTTAGTTTGGATGTTGTTTGGTGCAGTGTATGGATTTACGTGGAATCTCAGGTAAGTGAGTGTTTTGTAAGGGTTTTGGGTGGGAGTTTGAGTGTATGTGAGATTGTTTGTAAGTTGTATGTGTGGGTTAGGGTAGGAAGGTGAACTTATGAGTGTGTAATTGTTGGATGTGTTGGTGTTTGTCTGTGAGTGGTGTGTGTGTGTGTGTGTGTGTGTGTGTGTGTGTGTGTGTGTGTGTGTGTGGTGTGAGGTGTGTGTGTCTTTTTGCTGTTTATGCTGGGTGTTAGAGTGTATATATAAGTGTGGGGTGTGGGTGGGGGGGTGGATATAGAAGGGGTGGGTGGGCTGTGGGGGGTAGAGTATGTGTATATGCAGTGTATGTTGTTTTGTGATGTTTTTTGTGCATTTTTTTGTTTTTTGTTGTGGTTTATGTAGTAATGTGTTGTGTGTGTTGTGTGGTGTGTGTGGTATTTGTGTAGGATTTTGTTGTTTCGGATTATTCAGGTTTCTCTCCTTTAGGTTTCTCCTTTATACTGAAATTTGAGATGTCAGTGTTTTGTGATTATAAAGGGTAACTATATATAGATATATATATATATATATATATATATATATATATATATATATATATATATATATATACACACACACACACACACACACACATATATATATATATATATATATATATATATATATATATATATATATATATATATATATATATATATATATAGATTACACTCACTAAACAACAAAAGTGCTGCTTAGAGAATGTAAAATAATGTTAGTTTAGTTTTTATCTGAGCTTCACGGCAGCTTGATATGCTGCCATGAAGTGGTGGACTCATTTTTTAGCAGGCATTACCTGTAGAATAATTCCCTATTGGAGAATGTTTGTTCTCCAGTCAGGTTGCTGATCTATAGGTTGCCCATCCACTAACATCATCATAATAATATATGAACTTCAGAAAAATTCAGTCATGTGACCTGCAAATCACAATAACAAGTAACAACTATTTACATTTTTTCTACTGACTTTATTCACCACAAAGTCACCAGCAATTTTCTAATTTGTATTTTTGCATGGATAGTTTTGAAGTATTATTGTAATATACCTATTGGTCCAGGATGTGTTAGAAAAGGATGCAAAGGATCAGATAAATTGTTTAAAATAGCTGATACTGGCAGATTAAAAAATATATAGCAATGACTTTTACAGCTTTGTATATTGCACAATGCAAAACATTCAGAAATGATTAATAAGTGGTAAAAATATAGTAAGTATCAGGGGACTCCTATGGTACAGACACTAGAAGTGACTGTAAATGAGTTCCACAAACTGAAGCATAGTAAGAGGCAAGGGATGAAGAAAAGTGTTAGTCAAAAAAAGTCAGGGAGAACAAGCAGTGGTAGGACACCTACTAAAGATTAATGCTAAACATCCTTTGTCAATGTTCTATGTCATCAGATGGCAGCAGCCATTATGGCCACTTATGTCTCACAGTCCTCAGCAATAATTATTGTTCCGGTTTGTGACAAAACTAGTCCCTCAATGATTATCTCTTTAATTATAATAAAATTTACAGTGTGCTTAATTTTGAAAAGTGAGCTTCACACTGTTAAGGTATTAACTAAGATTATCAGCAATCTTGGCTTTGTATCTTGGATGAGATAGAATGAGATACACTGAGAGTTGAGGGTAACATTAAACATGTACATACTTTAAAACATTGCTATATAATGGCATAATAATGCAATATGACAAAGTATAAACATAGAAATTTTCAACTAGTGAATTCTGCTTTTTATTGGTATGCCAGTAACTCCAGTCAGTTTATTACTTTTTATTAGTATCATATCATTTACAGTTTGTACCTTTGTATGATTCATTTCTTTAGAGCTATATGCATGAAAGCAAATTGTCACATATTATACTATATATTTTTTTATCCTGCATGGAAACTGCAATATTCTTGTCAAATGCATGCTTTCATTTGTAAGAAATGTAGGCTATTTCAAATTGTAACAAGAATGTCTTATAGCTCCATATTAAAATACCAACAGTAAAATAAATGTCATGTTTATTGTTTGAAATCAGGTGCTTTGTGTGAGATGAAACCTCTCATTCAGCACAAACGGTCGTATCAAGATTTTAAATTCAGGTCATGCATTGTTACTTCTTTGCACTGCTATCAAGCATAGTACTCTTAAATAAGTAGATTAATGCTGACCAATTTATATAACAGGACATTGATTTTATATGTAAAACAATACATAACTAGCTTGTTATCATTGTTCGAGGTGTG